>NW_020328442.1:0-7500 GCF_001858045.2 Oreochromis niloticus
TTTTCAAAGTAAACGCTTCGGACCCCGCGGGACACTCAGCTAAGAGCATCGAGGGCGCGAGAGGCAGGGGCTGGGACAACGGTAGCTCGCCTCGCGGCGGACCGTCAGCTCGATCCCGAGATCCAACTACGAGCTTTTTAACTGCAGCAACTTTAAGATACGCTATTGGAGCTGGAATTACCGCGGCTGCTGGCACCAGACTTGCCCTCCAATGGATCCTCGTTTAAAGGATTTAAAGTGTACTCATTCCAATTACAGGGCCTCGAAAGAGTCCTGTATTGTTATTTTCGTCACTACCTCCCCGAGTCGGGAGTGGTAATTTGCGCGCCTGCTGCCTTCTTGGATGTGGTAGCCGTTTCTCAGGCTCCTCTCCGGAATCGAACCCTGATTCCCCGTTACCCGTGGTCACCATGGTAGCACATAAAGTACCATCGAAAGTTGATAGGGCAGACATTCGAATGAGACGTCGCCGCCACGGAGGGCCAGCGATCGGCTCGAGGTTATCTAGAGTCACCAAAGCGGCCGGGGCGCCCCGAGAGGACGCCCGCATGGGTTTTGGGTCTGATAAATGCACGCATACCCGGAGGGTCAGCGCTCGTTTGCATGTATTAGCTCTAGAATTGCCACAGTTATCCAAGTAACGGATGAGCGATCAAAAACCATAACTGATTTAATGAGCCATTCGCAGTTTCACTGTACCGGCCGCGTGTACTTAGACCTGCATGGCTTAATCTTTGAGACAAGCATATGCTACTGGCAGGATCAACCAGGTAGCCCCTCAGGCAGGCGGCGCGCTGCGTGAGCGCGCGCTCGCTCGCTCGGGGCTACTGAGCCCTGTGGACCAGGGCGAGGCTTTCCGGACGCAGATGTGGACCGGGGTGAGGGTTCGAGAAACCGTGCTTGCGGACAGGGCCCCGTCGCCTTTGCGGGTGGGCAAACTCTGGGTTGCCTACCACCTCTGTGACGAGGCCCGCCGTGGTATGACCACCGGGACGGACCGGGCGTCTCGGTCTCGCTACCGAGCGATCGCGCCTGTGGGGGAGGGGGAAGCGCGGGAGGATGGGGGCGGGGTCCGGGAACCACCACCCCCCTTCACCACCGCGCGCTAGAGACCCCCCGACCGGCGCTAGAGGCGAGCCTGCGGGCCGGAGAAGGACGCCGAGGAACGGACCGCCCGAAGCCGCCGGCGAAGTGCCGCGCGCGCGTGGGCGGTGGCCTCCGATGGCAGGCCACGTTTGCCAGTCGATCGGGGTGGAGGGGAAGGCTGGCAGGCAGGTAGGCTGAAGAGGAGGCTGCTGTGGCAGCCTCTCACTCTCCCGGGCCGTCCCAGCGCCGTCCGAGCGCTGCCCGGGGTGTCTGCTGACTTGCGCCTCGCCAGACACCGTCTCCCATAAATGACGGAGGGCACCTTTGCTAGGCCTTACCCTTAGACTGCTCAACCGGTGAGGGGAGAAAAAACGGCCCTGGCCGAGGTGGTGAGACGGCCTCCTGTCTCCCTTACGGCTGAAAAAGATGTGCTGCTGCAGCTGCACTGGCCCTGCTGATGTCCTGTCTCCATTTAGCCGAGGGGGTGAGTCGGCCTCCTCTCTCCTTCACGGTTGAAAAAGATGTGCTGCTGCAGCTGCACTGGCCCTGCTGCTACTCTCACCACCTCTAGCTAATTGCGGATCTCCCTGACCTCCGGTGGGCCCGGGGACCCACACACGGCTTGCTCCTGTCTCCCTTACAGCTGAAAAATGACCAAGCTTTTGAAATCGCCCTGCTGCTATTCTGTTCCATTTGGCAGAGTGGGGGAGTTGGCCTCTGTCTCCTTTACGGTCGAAAAAGATGTGCTGGTGCTGCTGCTGCTGCTGCACTGGTCCTGCGCACTCTGACCACCGCTGGCTAATTGCTGATCCCCCTGACCTCCAGCAGGCGCCCGGGGACCCACATGCTCCCCTGCTCTAGTCCCCCACTAGCTTTCCTTTCTTGCAGTTACGCTCCACCACATATCCAGCATGGACCTTGACCTCCAGCAGGCCCCGGGGACCCACACTTAAGCCCCCTCCCACTAACATAGAAAAACACCACTGGCAAAATCCTCGTGCCCCTGGTACTCCATAAAGTAAATTCAAACGTGCCCCTGGTACACTGGGCAGAAACACTTTGCCACACACTCCGCGTGCGTATGGCAGGACAATGTTTCTACACGCCCCAGTTACACTGCACATATACTATCTGCTGGAAACAATCCTTGTGCGTATGGTAGGACAATGTTTCTACACGCCCCTGGTACACTGGGCAGAAACACGTGTCCACACACTCCCCTCGTGCATATGGTACGACAACATTTCCACATGCCCCTGGTACACTGGGCAGAAACACTTTGCCACAAACACTCCTCATGCGAATGGCAGGACAATGTTTCTACACGCCCCAGGTACACTGCACATATACTATCTGCTAGACACAATCCTTGTGCGTATGGTAGGACAATGTTTCTACCCCCCGGTGCACTGGGCAGAAACACGTTGCCACAAACACTCCTCGTGCATATGGTACGACAACGTTTCCACATGCCCCTGGTACACTGGGGAGAAACACTTTGCCACACTCCGCGTGCGTATGGCAGGACAATGTTTCTACACGCCCAGGTACACTGCACATATACTATCTGCTGAACACAATCCTTGTGCGTATGGTAGGACAATGTTTCTACGTCCCCCCCGCTACACTGGGCAGAAACACGTTGCCACACACACTAACCTCGTGCATATGGTACGACAACGTTCCACATGCCCTGGTACACTGGGAGAAACACTTTGCCACACACTCCGCGTGCGTGGCAGGACAATGTTTCTACACGCCCAGGTACACTGCACATATACTATCTGCTGAACACAATCCTTGTGCGTATGGTAGGACAATGTTTCTAGTCCCCCCCGCTACACTGGGCAGAAACACGTTGCCACACACACTCCCTCGTGCATATGGTACGACAACGTTTCCACATGCCCCTGGTACACTGGGCAGAAACACTTGCCACAAACACTCCTCGTGCGATGGCAGGACATGTTTCTACACGCCCCAGGTACACTGCACATATACTGTCTGCTAGACACAATCCTTGTGCGTATGGTAGGACAATGTTTCTACGCCCCCACTGCTACACTGGGCAGAAACACGTTGCCACACACACTCCCTCGTGCATATGGTACGACAACGTTTCCACATGCCCTGGTACACTGGGTAGAAACACTTTGCCACAAACACACCTCGTGCATATGGTACGACAACGTTTCCACATGCCCTGGTACACTGGGTAGAAACACTTTGCCACAAACACACCTCGTGCATATGGTACGACAGCGTTTCCACATGCCCCTGGTACACTGCCCCGATACCAGCCTGAAACGCGCTCCCCTCGTGCTTATGGTACGACAGCGTTTCCACATGCCCCTGGTACACGGACCAGAAACACTTTGTCACGTCCGCTGTACGCGCCCTCCTCGCTAGCTAATTGCTGATCTCCCCCAATTCCAGGGGGCTCCGGGGACCACCATCACATCTTCCTTTCTCCCTTGCTGCTGAAAAAGATGCATGCTTCTCCACTGGCCCTGCTGCTACTCTCTCTCCATTTGGCCGAGGCGGTGAGTCGGCCTCCTGTCTCCTTTACGGTCGAAAAAGATGTGCTTTTGGAGCACTGGCCCTGCTGCTACTCTGACCACCTCTAGCTAATTGCTGATCTCCCCCACTTCCAGGGGGCCCCGGGGACACACCATCACATCTTCCTTTCTCCCTTACGGCTGAAAAAGGTGCATGTTGCTCCACTGGCCCTGCTGCTGTTGTGTCTCCATTTGGCCGAGGGGGTGAGTCGGCCTCCTGTCTCCCTTACGGTCGGAAAAGATGTGGTGCTGCTGCTGCTGCTGCTGCTGCACTGGCCCTGCTGCTACTCTCTCTCCATTTGGCCGAGGGGGTGAGTCGGCCTCCTGTCTCCCTTACGGTCGGAAAAGATGTGCTGCTGCTGCTGCTGCTGCTGCTGCACTGGCCCTGCTGCTACTCTCTCTCCATTTGGCCGAGGCAGTGAGTCGGCCTCCTGTCTCCTTTACGGTCGAAAAAGATGTGCTGCGGCTGCACTGGCCCTGCTGCTACTCATATCCAGCATGGACCTTGACCTCCAGCAGGCCCCGGGGACCCACATGCTCCCCTGCTCTAGTCCACAACTAGCTTCTTTTTCTGCAGTTACCCTCCACTGCATATCCAGCATGGACCTTGCCCTCCAGCAGGCCCCGGGGACCGACTTTCTCCCCTTCTCTAGTCCCCCAGTAGCTTCTTCTCTTGCGGTTACATAGCACCGCGTATCCACCATGGACCTTGACCTCCAGCAGGCCCCGGGGACCCACAATTAAGCCCCCTCCCACTAACAAAGCGGAACAACAGTGGGAAAATCCTTGTGCCCCTGGTACTCTAGAAAGTTAATTCAAACATGCCCCTGGTACACTGCGCAGAAGTACTTTGCCACACACTCCTCGTGCGTATGGCAGGACAGTGTTTCTACACGCCCCAGGTACACTGCACATATACTCTCTGCTAGACACAATCCTTGTGCGTATGGTAGGACAATGTTTCTACCCCCCCCGGTGCACTGGGCAGAAACACGTTGCCACACACACTCCTCCTGCATATGGTACGACAACTTTTCACATGCCCCTGGTACACTGGGCAGAAACACTTTGCCACACACACTCCTCCTGCATATGGTACGACAACTTTTCCACATGCCCCTGGTACACTGGGCAGAAAAACTTTGCCACACACACTCCTCCTGCATATGGTACGACAACGTTTCCACATGCCCCTGGTACACTGCGCAGAAACACTTTGCCACACACACTCCTCGTGCATATGGTACGACAACTTTCCACATGCCCCTGGTACACTGCCCCTATATCTCCCTGAAACACGCTCCCCTCGTGCATATGGTACGACAGCTTTTCCACATGCCCCTGGTACACTGCCCCTATATCTCCCTGAAACACGCTCCCCTCGTGCATATGGTACGACAACTTTTCCACATGCCCCTGGTACACTGCCCCGATATCTCCCTGAAACACGCTCCCCTCGTGCCTATGGTACGACAACATTTATCCATGCCCCTGGTACACTGCTCAGCAGCACTTTGCTAAGTACTCCCCGTGCATATGGTATGACAGCTTTTCCACATGCCCCTGGTACACGGACCAGAAACACTTTGCCACGTCCGCTGTACGCACCCTCCTCGCTGGCTAATTGCTGATCTCCCCCACTTCCAGGGGGCCCCGGGGACCACCATCACATCTTCCTTTCTCCCTTACGGCTGAACAAGATGCATGCTGCTGCACTGGCCCTGCTGCTACTCTCTCTCCATTTGGCCGAGGCAGTGAGTCGGCCTCCTGTCTCCTTTACGGTCGAAAAAGATGTGCTTTTGGAGCACTGGCCCTGCTGCTACTCTGACCACCTCTAGCTACCTGCTGATCTCCCTGACCTCCAGCGGGCCCCGGGGACCCACATCACACCTTGCTCCCGTCTCCCTTGCGGCTGGAAAAGATCCATTTTTGTGCACTGGCCCTGCTGCTACTCTCTCTCCATTTGGCCGAGGCAGTGAGTCGGCCTCCTGTCTCCTTTACGGTCGAAAAAGATGTGCTGCTGCTGCACTGGCCCTGCTGATATTCTCTCTCCATTTGGCCGAGGCAGGGAGTCGGCCTCCTGTCTCCTTTACGGTCGAAAAAGATGTGCTGCTGCTGCACTGGCCCTGCTGATATTCTCTCTCCATTTGGCCGAGGCAGGGAGTCGGCCTCCTGTCTCCTTTACGGTCGAAAAAGATGTGCTGCTGCTGCAGTGGCCCTGCTGCTACTCATATCCAGCATGGACCTTGACCTCCAGCAGGCCCCGGGGACCCACTTGCTCCCCTGCTCTAGTCCCCCAGTAGCTTCTTTTTCTGCAGTTACCCTCCACTGCATATCCAGCATGGACCTTGCACTCCCGCAGGCCCCAGGGGACCCACATGCTCCCCTGCTCTAGTCCACCACTAGCTTCTTTTTCTGCAGTTACCCTCCGCTGCGTATCCAGCATGGACCTTGCCCTCCAGCAGGCCCCGGGGACCGACTTGCTCCGCTGCTCTAGTCCCCAGTAGCTTTCCTTCTCCTGCAGTTACGCTCCACCACATATCCAGCATGGTCCTTGACCTCCAGCAGGCCCTGGGGACCCACATGCTCCCCTTCTCTAGTCCCCCAGTAGCTTCTTCTCTTGTGGTTACATAGCACCGGGTCTCCACCATGGACCTTGACCTCCAGCAGGCCCCGGGGACCCACATCCTCCCCTGCTCTAGTCCCGCACTAGCTTCTTCTCTTGCAGTTACCCTCCGCCACATATCCAGTATGGACCTTGCCCTCCAGCAGGCCCCATGCTCCCCTTCTCTAGTCCCCCAGTAGCTTCTTCTCTTGTGGTTACATAGCACCGCGTCTCCACCATGGTCCTTGACCTCCAGCAGGCCCTGGGGACCCACATGCTCCCCTTCTCTAGTCCCCCAGTAGCTTCTTCTCTTGCGGTTACATAGCACCGCGTCTCCACCATGGACCTTGACCTCCAGCAGGCCCCGGGGACCCACATCACACCTTGCTCCTGTCTCCCTTGCGGCTGGAAAAGATCCATTTTTGTGCACTGGCCCTGCTGCTACTCATATCCAGCATGGACCTTGACCTCCAGCAGGCCCCGGGGACCCACTTGCTCCCCTGCTCTAGTCCCCCAGTAGCTTCTTTTTCTGCAGTTACCCTCCACTGCATATCCAGCATGGACCTTGCACTCCCGCAGGCCCCAGGGGACCCACATGCTCCCCTGCTCTAGTCCACCACTAGCTTCTTTTTCTGCAGTTACCCTCCGCTGCGTATCCAGCATGGACCTTGCCCTCCAGCAGGCCCCGGGGACCGACTTGCTCCGCTGCTCTAGTCCCCCAGTAGCTTTCCTTCTCCTGCAGTTACGCTCCACCACATATCCAGCATGGTCCTTGACCTCCAGCAGGCCCCGGGGACCCACATGCTCCCCTGCTCTAGTCCCCCAGTAGCTTCTTCTCTTGCGGTTACATAGCACCGCGTATCCACCATGGACCTTGACCTCCAGCAGGCCCCGGGGACCCACATGCTCCCCTGCTCTGTCCCCATAGCTTCTTTCTTGCGGTTACATAGCACCGCGTATCCACCATGGACCTTGACCTCCAGCAGGCCCCGGGGACCCACATGCTCCCCTGCTCTAGTACCCCAGTAGCTTTCCTTTCTTGCGGTTACATAGCACCGCGTATCCACCATGGACCTTGACCTCCAGCAGGCCCCGGGGACCCACACTTAAGCCCCCTCCCACTAACAAAGCAAAACACCACTGGCAAAATCCTCATGCCCCTGGTACTCCATAAAGTAAATTCAAACGTGCCCCTGGTACACTGTGCAGAAACACTTTGCCACACACACTCCTCGTGCATATTGTACGACA
>NW_020328442.1:20000-27550 GCF_001858045.2 Oreochromis niloticus
CCACAAACACACCTCGTGCATATGGTACGACAACGTTTCCACATGCCCCTGGTACACTGGGTAGAAACACTTTGCCACAAACACACCTCGTGCATATGGTACGACAGCGTTTCCACATGCCCCTGGTACACTGCCCCGATACCAGCCTGAAACGCGCTCCCCTCGTGCTTATGGTACGACAGCGTTTCCACATGCCCCTGGTACACGGACCAGAAACACTTTGTCACGTCCGCTGTACGCGCCCTCCTCGCTAGCTAATTGCTGATCTCCCCCAATTCCAGGGGGCTCCGGGGACCACCATCACATCTTCCTTTCTCCCTTGCTGCTGAAAAAGATGCATGCTTCTCCACTGGCCCTGCTGCTACTCTCTCTCCATTTGGCCGAGGCGGTGAGTCGGCCTCCTGTCTCCTTTACGGTCGAAAAAGATGTGCTTTTGGAGCACTGGCCCTGCTGCTACTCTGACCACCTCTAGCTAATTGCTGATCTCCCCCACTTCCAGGGGCCCCGGGGACACACCATCACATCTTCCTTTCTCCCTTACGGCTGAAAAAGGTGCATGTTGCTCCACTGGCCCTGCTGCTGTTGTGTCTCCATTTGGCCGAGGGGGTGAGTCGGCCTCCTGTCTCCCTTACGGTCGGAAAAGATGTGGTGCTGCTGCTGCTGCTGCTGCTGCACTGGCCCTGCTGCTACTCTCTCTCCATTTGGCCGAGGGGGTGAGTCGGCCTCCTGTCTCCCTTACGGTCGGAAAAGATGTGCTGCTGCTGCTGCTGCTGCTGCTGCACTGGCCCTGCTGCTACTCTCTCTCCATTTGGCCGAGGCAGTGAGTCGGCCTCCTGTCTCCTTTACGGTCGAAAAAGATGTGCTGCGGCTGCACTGGCCCTGCTGCTACTCATATCCAGCATGGACCTTGACCTCCAGCAGGCCCCGGGGACCCACATGCTCCCCTGCTCTAGTCCACAACTAGCTTCTTTTTCTGCAGTTACCCTCCACTGCATATCCAGCATGGACCTTGCCCTCCAGCAGGCCCCGGGGACCGACTTTCTCCCCTTCTCTAGTCCCCCAGTAGCTTCTTCTCTTGCGGTTACATAGCACCGCGTATCCACCATGGACCTTGACCTCCAGCAGGCCCCGGGGACCCACAATTAAGCCCCCTCCCACTAACAAAGCGGAACAACAGTGGGAAAATCCTTGTGCCCCTGGTACTCTAGAAAGTTAATTCAAACATGCCCCTGGTACACTGCGCAGAAGTACTTTGCCACACACTCCTCGTGCGTATGGCAGGACAGTGTTTCTACACGCCCCAGGTACACTGCACATATACTCTCTGCTAGACACAATCCTTGTGCGTATGGTAGGACAATGTTTCTACCCCCCCCGGTGCACTGGGCAGAAACACGTTGCCACACACACTCCTCCTGCATATGGTACGACAACTTTTCCACATGCCCCTGGTACACTGGGCAGAAACACTTTGCCACACACACTCCTCCTGCATATGGTACGACAACTTTTCCACATGCCCCTGGTACACTGGGCAGAAAAACTTTGCCACACACACTCCTCCTGCATATGGTACGACAACGTTTCCACATGCCCCTGGTACACTGCGCAGAAACACTTTGCCACACACACTCCTCGTGCATATGGTACGACAACTTTTCCACATGCCCCTGGTACACTGCCCCTATATCTCCCTGAAACACGCTCCCCTCGTGCATATGGTACGACAGCTTTTCCACATGCCCCTGGTACACTGCCCCTATATCTCCCTGAAACACGCTCCCCTCGTGCATATGGTACGACAACTTTTCCACATGCCCCTGGTACACTGCCCCGATATCTCCCTGAAACACGCTCCCCTCGTGCCTATGGTACGACAACATTTATCCATGCCCCTGGTACACTGCTCAGCAGCACTTTGCTAAGTACTCCCCGTGCATATGGTATGACAGCTTTTCCACATGCCCCTGGTACACGGACCAGAAACACTTTGCCACGTCCGCTGTACGCACCCTCCTCGCTGGCTAATTGCTGATCTCCCCCACTTCCAGGGGGCCCCGGGGACCACCATCACATCTTCCTTTCTCCCTTACGGCTGAACAAGATGCATGCTGCTGCACTGGCCCTGCTGCTACTCTCTCTCCATTTGGCCGAGGCAGTGAGTCGGCCTCCTGTCTCCTTTACGGTCGAAAAAGATGTGCTTTTGGAGCACTGGCCCTGCTGCTACTCTGACCACCTCTAGCTACCTGCTGATCTCCCTGACCTCCAGCGGGCCCCGGGGACCCACATCACACCTTGCTCCCGTCTCCCTTGCGGCTGGAAAAGATCCATTTTTGTGCACTGGCCCTGCTGCTACTCTCTCTCCATTTGGCCGAGGCAGTGAGTCGGCCTCCTGTCTCCTTTACGGTCGAAAAAGATGTGCTGCTGCTGCACTGGCCCTGCTGATATTCTCTCTCCATTTGGCCGAGGCAGGGAGTCGGCCTCCTGTCTCCTTTACGGTCGAAAAAGATGTGCTGCTGCTGCACTGGCCCTGCTGATATTCTCTCTCCATTTGGCCGAGGCAGGGAGTCGGCCTCCTGTCTCCTTTACGGTCGAAAAAGATGTGCTGCTGCTGCAGTGGCCCTGCTGCTACTCATATCCAGCATGGACCTTGACCTCCAGCAGGCCCCGGGGACCCACTTGCTCCCCTGCTCTAGTCCCCCAGTAGCTTCTTTTTCTGCAGTTACCCTCCACTGCATATCCAGCATGGACCTTGCACTCCCGCAGGCCCCAGGGGACCCACATGCTCCCCTGCTCTAGTCCACCACTAGCTTCTTTTTCTGCAGTTACCCTCCGCTGCGTATCCAGCATGGACCTTGCCCTCCAGCAGGCCCCGGGGACCGACTTGCTCCGCTGCTCTAGTCCCCCAGTAGCTTTCCTTCTCCTGCAGTTACGCTCCACCACATATCCAGCATGGTCCTTGACCTCCAGCAGGCCCTGGGGACCCACATGCTCCCCTTCTCTAGTCCCCCAGTAGCTTCTTCTCTTGTGGTTACATAGCACCGGGTCTCCACCATGGACCTTGACCTCCAGCAGGCCCCGGGGACCCACATCCTCCCCTGCTCTAGTCCCGCACTAGCTTCTTCTCTTGCAGTTACCCTCCGCCACATATCCAGTATGGACCTTGCCCTCCAGCAGGCCCCGGGAACCCACATGCTCCCCTTCTCTAGTCCCCCAGTAGCTTCTTCTCTTGTGGTTACATAGCACCGCGTCTCCACCATGGTCCTTGACCTCCAGCAGGCCCTGGGACCCACATGCTCCCCTTCTCTAGTCCCCCAGTAGCTTCTTCTCTTGCGGTTACATAGCACCGCGTCTCCACCATGGACCTTGACCTCCAGCAGGCCCCGGGGACCCACATCACACCTTGCTCCTGTCTCCCTTGCGGCTGGAAAAGATCCATTTTTGTGCACTGGCCCTGCTGCTACTCATATCCAGCATGGACCTTGACCTCCAGCAGGCCCCGGGGACCCACTTGCTCCCCTGCTCTAGTCCCCCAGTAGCTTCTTTTTCTGCAGTTACCCTCCACTGCATATCCAGCATGGACCTTGCACTCCCGCAGGCCCCAGGGGACCCACATGCTCCCCTGCTCTAGTCCACCACTAGCTTCTTTTTCTGCAGTTACCCTCCGCTGCGTATCCAGCATGGACCTTGCCCTCCAGCAGGCCCCGGGACCGACTTGCTCCGCTGCTCTAGTCCCCCAGTAGCTTTCCTTCTCCTGCAGTTACGCTCCACCACATATCCAGCATGGTCCTTGACCTCCAGCAGGCCCCGGGGACCCACATGCTCCCCTGCTCTAGTCCCCCAGTAGCTTCTTCTCTTGCGGTTACATAGCACCGCGTATCCACCATGGACCTTGACCTCCAGCAGGCCCCGGGGACCCACATGCTCCCCTGCTCTTGTCCCCCACTAGCTTCTTCTCTTGCGGTTACATAGCACCGCGTATCCACCATGGACCTTGACCTCCAGCAGGCCCCGGGGACCCACATGCTCCCCTGCTCTAGTACCCCAGTAGCTTTCCTTTCTTGCGGTTACATAGCACCGCGTATCCACCATGGACCTTGACCTCCAGCAGGCCCCGGGGACCCACACTTAAGCCCCCTCCCACTAACAAAGCAAAACACCACTGGCAAAATCCTCATGCCCCTGGTACTCCATAAAGTAAATTCAAACGTGCCCCTGGTACACTGGGCAGAAACACTTTGCCACACACTCCGCGTGCGTATGGCAGGACAATGTTTCTACACGCCCCAGTTACACTGCACATATACTATCTGCTGGAAACAATCCTTGTGCGTATGGTAGGACAATGTTTCTACACGCCCCTGGTACACTGGGCAGAAACACGTGTCCACACACTCCCCTCGTGCATATGGTACGACAACATTTCCACATGCCCCTGGTACACTGGGCAGAAACACTTTGCCACAAACACTCCTCATGCGAATGGCAGGACAATGTTTCTACACGCCCCAGGTACACTGCACATATACTATCTGCTAGACACAATCCTTGTGCGTATGGTAGGACAATGTTTCTACCCCCCGGTGCACTGGGCAGAAACACGTTGCCACAAACACTCCTCGTGCATATGGTACGACAACGTTTCCACATGCCCCTGGTACACTGGGGAGAAACACTTTGCCACACACTCCGCGTGCGTATGGCAGGACAATGTTTCTACACGCCCCAGGTACACTGCACATATACTATCTGCTGAACACAATCCTTGTGCGTATGGTAGGACAATGTTTCTACGTCCCCCCCCGCTACACTGGGCAGAAACACGTTGCCACACACACTAACCTCGTGCATATGGTACGACAACGTTTCCACATGCCCCTGGTACACTGGGGAGAAACACTTTGCCACACACTCCGCGTGCGTATGGCAGGACAATGTTTCTACACGCCCCAGGTACACTGCACATATACTATCTGCTGAACACAATCCTTGTGCGTATGGTAGGACAATGTTTCTACGTCCCCCCCCGCTACACTGGGCAGAAACACGTTGCCACACACACTCCCCTCGTGCATATGGTACGACAACGTTTCCACATGCCCCTGGTACACTGGGCAGAAACACTTTGCCACAAACACTCCTCGTGCGAATGGCAGGACAATGTTTCTACACGCCCCAGGTACACTGCACATATACTGTCTGCTAGACACAATCCTTGTGCGTATGGTAGGACAATGTTTCTACGCCCCCACTGCTACACTGGGCAGAAACACGTTGCCACACACACTCCCCTCGTGCATATGGTACGACAACGTTTCCACATGCCCCTGGTACACTGGGTAGAAACACTTTGCCACAAACACACCTCGTGCATATGGTACGACAACGTTTCCACATGCCCCTGGTACACTGGGTAGAAACACTTTGCCACAAACACACCTCGTGCATATGGTACGACAGCGTTTCCACATGCCCCTGGTACACTGCCCCGATACCAGCCTGAAACGCGCTCCCCTCGTGCTTATGGTACGACAGCGTTTCCACATGCCCCTGGTACACGGACCAGAAACACTTTGTCACGTCCGCTGTACGCGCCCTCCTCGCTAGCTAATTGCTGATCTCCCCCAATTCCAGGGGGCTCCGGGGACCACCATCACATCTTCCTTTCTCCCTTGCTGCTGAAAAAGATGCATGCTTCTCCACTGGCCCTGCTGCTACTCTCTCTCCATTTGGCCGAGGCGGTGAGTCGGCCTCCTGTCTCCTTTACGGTCGAAAAAGATGTGCTTTTGGAGCACTGGCCCTGCTGCTACTCTGACCACCTCTAGCTAATTGCTGATCTCCCCCACTTCCAGGGGGCCCGGGGACACACCATCACATCTTCCTTTCTCCCTTACGGCTGAAAAAGGTGCATGTTGCTCCACTGGCCCTGCTGCTGTTGTGTCTCCATTTGGCCGAGGGGGTGAGTCGGCCTCCTGTCTCCCTTACGGTCGGAAAAGATGTGGTGCTGCTGCTGCTGCTGCTGCTGCACTGGCCCTGCTGCTACTCTCTCTCCATTTGGCCGAGGGGGTGAGTCGGCCTCCTGTCTCCCTTACGGTCGGAAAAGATGTGCTGCTGCTGCTGCTGCTGCTGCTGCACTGGCCCTGCTGCTACTCTCTCTCCATTTGGCCGAGGCAGTGAGTCGGCCTCCTGTCTCCTTTACGGTCGAAAAAGATGTGCTGCGGCTGCACTGGCCCTGCTGCTACTCATATCCAGCATGGACCTTGACCTCCAGCAGGCCCCGGGGACCCACATGCTCCCCTGCTCTAGTCCACAACTAGCTTCTTTTTCTGCAGTTACCCTCCACTGCATATCCAGCATGGACCTTGCCCTCCAGCAGGCCCCGGGGACCCACATGCTCCCCTTCTCTAGTCCCCCAGTAGCTTCTTCTCTTGCGGTTACATAGCACCGCGTATCCACCATGGACCTTGACCTCCAGCAGGCCCCGGGGACCCACAATTAAGCCCCCTCCCACTAACAAAGCGGAACAACAGTGGGAAAATCCTTGTGCCCCTGGTACTCTAGAAAGTTAATTCAAACATGCCCCTGGTACACTGCGCAGAAGTACTTTGCCACACACTCCTCGTGCGTATGGCAGGACAGTGTTTCTACACGCCCCAGGTACACTGCACATATACTCTCTGCTAGACACAATCCTTGTGCGTATGGTAGGACAATGTTTCTACCCCCCCCGGTGCACTGGGCAGAAACACGTTGCCACACACACTCCTCCTGCATATGGTACGACAACTTTTCCACATGCCCCTGGTACACTGGGCAGAAACACTTGCCACACACACTCCTCCTGCATATGGTACGACAACTTTTCCACATGCCCCTGGTACACTGGGCAGAAAAACTTTGCCACACACACTCCTCCTGCATATGGTACGACAACGTTTCCACATGCCCCTGGTACACTGCGCAGAAACACTTTGCCACACACACTCCTCGTGCATATGGTACGACAACTTTTCCACATGCCCCTGGTACACTGCCCCTATATCTCCCTGAAACACGCTCCCCTCGTGCATATGGTACGACAGCTTTTCCACATGCCCCTGGTACACTGCCCCTATATCTCCCTGAAACACGCTCCCCTCGTGCATATGTACGACAACTTTTCCACATGCCCCTGGTACACTGCCCGATATCTCCCTGAAACACGCTCCCCTCGTGCCTATGGTACGACAACATTTATCCATGCCCCTGGTACACTGCTCAGCAGCACTTTGCTAAGTACTCCCCGTGCATATGGTATGACAGCTTTTCCACATGCCCCTGGTACACGGACCAGAAACACTTTGCCACGTCCGCTGTACGCACCCTCCTCGCTGGTGGGATCCTCTAATTGCTGATCTCCCCCACTTCCAGGGCCCGGGACCACCATCACATCTTCCTTTCTCCTTACGGCTGAACAAGATGCATGCTGCTGCACTGGCCCTGCTGCTACTCTCTCTCCATTTGCGAGGCAGTGAGTCGGCCTCCTGTCTCTTTACGGTCGAAAAAGATGT
>NW_020328443.1:15000-18919 GCF_001858045.2 Oreochromis niloticus
AGGCCCCGGGGACCCACATGCTCCCTGCTCTAGTCCACAACTAGCTTCTTTTTCTGCAGTTACCCTCCACTGCATATCCAGCATGGACCTTGCCCTCCAGCAGGCCCCGGGGACCGACTTTCTCCCCTTCTCTAGTCCCCAGTAGCTTCTTCTCTTGCGGTTACATAGCACCGCGTATCCACCATGGACCTTGACCTCCAGCAGGCCCCGGGGACCCACACTTAAGCCCCCTCCCACTAACAAAGCAGAACAACAGTGGGAAAATCCTTGTGCCCCTGGTACTCTAGAAAGTTAATTCAAACATGCCCCTGGTACACTGCGCAGAAGTACTTTGCCACACACTCCTCGTGCGTATGGCAGGACAGTGTTTCTACACGCCCCAGGTACACTGCACATATACTCTCTGCTAGACACAATCCTTGTGCGTATGGTAGGACAATGTTTCTACCCCCCCCGGTGCACTGGGCAGAAACACGTTGCCACACACACTCCTCCTGCATATGGTACGACAACTTTTCCACATGCCCCTGGTACACTGGGCAGAAACACTTTGCCACACACACTCCTCCTGCATATGGTACGACAACTTTTCCACATGCCCCTGGTACACTGGGCAGAAAAACTTTGCCACACACACTCCTCCTGCATATGGTACGACAACGTTTCCACATGCCCCTGGTACACTGCGCAGAAACACTTTGCCACACACACTCCTCGTGCATATGGTACGACAACTTTTCCACATGCCCCTGGTACACTGCCCCTATATCTCCCTGAAACACGCTCCCTCGTGCATATGGTACGACAGCTTTTCCACATGCCCTGGTACACTGCCCTATATCTCCCTGAAACACGCTCCCTCGTGCATATGGTACGACAACTTTTCACATGCCCCTGGTACACTGCCCGATATCTCCCTGAAACACGCTCCCCTCGTGCCTATGGTACGACAACATTTATCCATGCCCCTGGTACACTGCTCAGCAGCACTTTGCTAAGTACTCCCCGTGCATATGGTATGACAGCTTTTCCACATGCCCTGGTACACGGACCAGAAACACTTTGCCACGTCCGCTGTACGCACCCTCCTCGCTGGCTAATTGCTGATCTCCCCACTTCCAGGGGGCCCGGGGACCACCATCACATCTTCCTTTCTCCCTTACGGCTGAACAAGATGCATGCTGCTGCACTGGCCCTGCTGCTACTCTCTCTCCATTTGGCCGAGGCAGTGAGTCGGCCTCCTGTCTCCTTTACGGTCGAAAAAGATGTGCTTTTGGAGCACTGGCCCTGCTGCTACTCTGACACCTCTAGCTACTGCTGATCTCCCTGACCTCCAGCGGGCCCGGGGACCACATCACACCTTGCTCCCGTTCCCTTGCGGCTGGAAAAGATCCATTTTTGTGCACTGGCCCTGCTGCTACTCTCTCTCCATTTGGCCGAGGCAGTGAGTCGGCCTCCTGTCTCCTTTACGGTCGAAAAGATGTGCTGCTGCTGCACTGGCCCTGCTGATATTCTCTCTCCATTTGGCCGAGGCAGGAGTCGGCCTCCTGTCTCCTTTACGGTCGAAAAAGATGTGCTGCTGCTGCACTGGCCTGCTGATATTCTCTCTCCATTTGGCCGAGGCAGGGAGTCGGCCTCCTGTCTCCTTTACGGTCGAAAAAGATGTGCTGCTGCTGCAGTGGCCCTGCTGCTACTCATATCCAGCATGGACCTTGACCTCCAGCAGGCCCCGGGGACCCACTTGCTCCCTGCTCTAGTCCCCCAGTAGCTTCTTTTTCTGCAGTTACCCTCCACTGCATATCCAGCATGGACCTTGCACTCCCGCAGGCCCCAGGGACCACATGCTCCCCTGCTCTAGTCCACCACTAGCTTCTTTTTCTGCAGTTACCCTCCGCTGCGTATCCAGCATGGACCTTGCCCTCCAGCAGGCCCGGGGACCGACTTGCTCCGCTGCTCTAGTCCCCAGTAGCTTCCTTCTCCTGCAGTTACGCTCCACCACATATCCAGCATGGTCCTTGACCTCCAGCAGGCCCTGGGACCCACATGCTCCCTTCTCTAGTCCCCCAGTAGCTTCTTCTCTTGTGTTACATAGCACGGGTCTCCACCATGGACCTTGACCTCCAGCAGGCCGGGGACCACATCCTCCCCTGCTCTAGTCCCGCACTAGCTTCTTCTCTTGCAGTTACCCTCCGACATATCCGTATGGACCTTGCCCTCCAGCAGGCCCCGGGAACCCACATGCTCCCCTTCTCTAGTCCCCCAGTAGCTTCTTCTCTTGTGGTTACATAGCACCGCGTCTCCACCATGGTCCTTGACCTCCAGCAGGCCCTGGGGACCCACATGCTCCCCTTCTCTAGTCCCCAGTAGCTTCTTCTCTTGCGGTTACATAGCACCGCGTCTCCACCATGGACCTTGACCTCCAGCAGCCCGGGGACCCACATCACACCTTGCTCCTGTCTCCCTTGCGGCTGGAAAAGATCATTTTTGTGCACTGGCCCTGCTGCTACTCATATCCAGCATGGACCTTGACCTCCAGCAGGCCCCGGGGACCCACTTTGCTCCCCTGCTCTAGTCCCCCAGTAGCTTCTTTTTCTGCAGTTACCTCCACTGCATATCCAGCATGGACCTTGCCTCCCGCAGGCCCCAGGGGACCCACATGCTCCCTGCTCTAGTCCCACTAGCTTCTTTTTCTGCAGTTACCTCCGCTGCGTATCCAGCATGGACCTTGCTCCTCCAGGCCCCGGGCCGACTTGCTCCGCTGCTCTAGTCCCCCAGTAGCTTTCCTTCTCCTGCAGTTACGCTCCACCACATATCCAGCATGGTCCTTGACCTCCAGCAGGCCCGGGGACCCACATGCTCCCCTGCTCTAGTCCCCCAGTAGCTTCTTCTCTTGGGTTACATAGCACCGCGTATCCACCATGGACCTTGACTCCCAGGCCCCGGGGACCCACATGCTCCCCTGCTCTTGTCCCCCACTAGCTTCTTCTCTTGCGGTTACATAGCACCGCGTATCCACCATGGACCTTGACCTCCAGCAGGCCCGGGGACCCACATGCTCCTGCTCTAGTACCCCAGTAGCTTTCCTTTCTTGCGGTTACATAGCACCGCGTATCCACCATGGACCTTGACCTCCAGCAGGCCCCGGGACCCACACTTAAGCCCCTCCCACTAACAAAGCAAAACACCACTGGCAAAATCCTCATGCCCCTGGTACTCCATAAAGTAAATTCAAACGTGCCCCTGGTACACTGGGCAGAAACACTTTGCCACACACTCCGCGTGCGTATGGCAGACAATGTTTCTACACGCCAGTTACACTGCACATATACTATCTGCTGGAAACAATCCTTGTGCGTATGGTAGGACAATGTTTCTACACGCCCCTGGTACATGGGCAGAAACACGTGTCCACACACTCCCCTCGTGCATATGGTACGACAACATTTCCACATGCCCCTGGTACACTGGGCAGAAACACTTTGCCACAAACACTCCTCATGCGAATGGCAGGACAATGTTTCTACACGCCCCAGGTACACTGCACATATACTATCTGCTAGACACAATCCTTGTGCGTATGGTAGGACAATGTTTCCCCCGGTGCACTGGGCAGAAACACGTTGCCACAAACACTCCTCGGCATATGGTACGACAACGTTTCCACAATGCCCGGTACACTGGGGAAAACTTTGCACACACTCCGCGTGCGTATGGCAGGACAATGTTTCTACACGCCCAGGTACACTGCACATATACTATCTGCTGAACACAATCCTTGTGCGTATGGTAGGACAATGTTTCTACGCCCCCCACTGCTACACTGGGCAGAAACACGTTGCCACACACACTCCCCTCGTGCATATGGTACGACAACGTTTCCACATGCCCCTGGTACACTGGGTAGAAACACTTTGCCACA
>NW_020328444.1:0-35048 GCF_001858045.2 Oreochromis niloticus
ATAATTTGAAAAGGATTTGATTGGTTAACCCTGACTAACTTTGTAAACTTTCTAAAATCCAGTTTTGTATCTTTTTCCTTGCAGATGTAGCCAAGGTAGATTATTTTGTATTTCTAAACAACATTTAGGATAGTTTCAGTGTATAAAGCTGGTATGTAGACTACATGGTGTCTGAATTTAGTGGGTTAGACTTTGATATATTTTCCACAGTGAGAAATCTCCCCTTTAACGGTGTAGTAGTGCATCATAACCAAACTTTAAAGCATCTAATTTACTGAAATAGATGGTCCGCTAACTCATTTGTGTCTTTGTTTTTCATGTATAGTAGATAATTTATATATTTATTTATTTATAGAAGATTATTTCTCTAAGCATAAGATGTGCTGCAGGTCCTTGAGGAGAACAGTTTGGAGTTTATTTGAGCAATTAGGTTTCAATGTGCAATACGAGAAAAGGTTCCGCTGCAGCTTACATTGTTCGAGCTCAGTCCGTGTCTTTTTTTCTGCCGCAGTGTTTGTCATAACCCTCCGCCAGTGTACACTTCTTCATGTCGTCCTTGTGACGGAGGAACTTTGAGTGTAAGTAGCATGTTTACATAAAGAAACAGTGTGGAACATTGCCAGTATAATTGTCAGTCTCAGGCTGTTGTGAGCTGAAGTTTTGTAGATATTAGCCGTGGCTGTGAGGCAGGTTTGTTGTGTGTGAGGTTCAAACAATCCCCTGAACAGTAGTTTACTCACTCAAACCACCAGGTGGACCAACAATAGATATGACACACACACACATGCAGAGGTCTGCTGAACTCTTGTGTAATGACCAGCACCAGCAGGAACAGAGCGAATCACCTCCACAATGTGTGCATTTGTGACCTCGGTGTGGCCCAGGAGCCAAAACAGAACTGTCTACAATGTCCGGACAATGTTCCATGTTTCCACAAACTTCTGTACTAACTGTCGGCCTTTGGCCTTCGCTGTCTGTAGCTAGATGTAATGCCCCCACCCCCAGCTCTTTTCAGCCTCCCCTCCTTACCTGATCCTTCCAGTGTGCATCCATGTTTGCTTCCCCTCCTGTGTTCCCCTGCACATGCATGATGAAGCCCGGTGTACGTACGTTATAGCAGCATGGTCTACTGTGATGGATGCCTGTAGGTTATTCTGTCGGATCGATTCCCCACAGTAGGATTTCAAAACATCTGAGTCTTCTTGTGAATAAAGTGAGCAAGTGTGACACGCACAACCACAGCTCGGTTCAGACAGACTGAGCAGAAACACAAACAAGCGCCA
This sequence comes from Oreochromis niloticus, assembly GCF_001858045.2. NCBI lineage: Eukaryota > Metazoa > Chordata > Actinopteri > Cichliformes > Cichlidae > Oreochromis > Oreochromis niloticus. Next base: position 1,284 of record NW_020328444.1, read on the forward strand.
TTCCTGGAGTCAGTCTCCTCCTCACCTGTTTCTGTAGAAGCTGTGAAAAGAGATCCTGCTGTGCTGGGTCCAGGCTACATCCCAGGTCATCTTTTTGTTTTTTGGTGTATGATATTTCAGTGTCTGTGTTTGTGTTCAGCCTCCTCTCCTCCCCTCCCAGGTCTTGCTCTCTTCAGTGTGTCTCTTTGTGAAGTCGTTTCCTGTGATGATGAAAATTTCTCTCTGCCTGAATCTTTGTAGGGAAATATTGACTGAAATTACTACAATGTCATGTGATAGACATATACATTTATTCGATACTGTAATAAATTAACTGAAGATGATATTTAAGGTTTTCTTTATGAAATGCAAGAAAAAAAAATCTTAGAAAAAAACTCGGTTTGAATCATGGCATGAGGTGTAACGTGTTCCTGAAAGAAAACGAAGGTCTTTAATCAAGTGAAGTTGACCTTATTTAAATATAGTTTATTTATTTTCAAGGTTCAACGTGTCTGAGTCATTATTTTATAACTGAACAATATAACAATCAAAGTCAGTGATTCATCGAGTCATCCAGCTATCAAACACCTGTAATCTGAAACTTAGAGGACATTTTCATGTCTCGACTCATAAATACAGTGAAACTTTTTGCAGATTAATAAGTAGTGATGGTCGCCTCACAGTAAGAGGGTCCTGGATTTGAATCAGTGAGCTGGGCCTCTCCCATGTGTACGCACATGAGTACCCCATATGCACGTTAGGTTAACTGGTGACGCTAAATTAGCTGAATGAATGGTTGCCTGTGTCTCTGTATCGACAGACTGATCACCTGTTTCAGGTAAAAAAAGGTAAAAAATGTATAATGGTGGTGGCACACCATTGTTTATTAATTATTAGCTCTAAAGACAAAGGTATTTGTGTGTGTGTGGGGGGGGGGACTCAAAAGTACCATATGCACTTTCATGGCCATGTGAGGCCTGTTCCCTCATTATCACAATAAAAGCAGATAAACAATCTGGGATTGATTCCGAGGGCTGAATTTCCATTTCATAGCTTTTCACTGACAAACTTAATATAAAGTTGAAAGAAATGTTGATGAAAGTGAAGGAGGCCATCAGGTTTCGTCTCCTGTCCAAGCGCCTTCTTTAGTTTGAGAACAACTGTGGAGACACACAGACCAATATCTCCTCTTTGACTCCCATCACCCACTGAAACACAAACATGGGGTGATCAGGATCCAACACCACTGAGCAGAGAACGTTCCATGTACCTGAGGATTTATACGGGTAATCTACGCTGTAGCTACGTTATAGCCACAAAACTCTCTGAAACCCTACGCCAGGGGTCTGCAACCTTTTACACCCAAAGAGCCACTTGGACCCGGTTTCCACGCAAAAGAAAACACTGGGAGCCGCAAATACTTTTTGACATCTAAAATGAAGATAACACTGTATATATATTGTTTTTTGTACCTTTGTGTGAACAACTAAGGTGTGCTGCTTATGAAATCCATGAAGTGCTACAGAGAAAATTACATTTTATTTATGTAATCAACACATTTTGAACTCTTAAAGAAATATAACAAAAGCAAAGACACCCAGCTGAACTAAAATGATCCATGTAGCAAACAAAAACTGTTGTGAGCCGCCTCCCTTATATCTCCTTTGGGCTTTTGGAGCCTTGACCTGACTTTTAAAAAATAATTGGTAAAAAAAAAAAGCTCTATGCTGCTGAAAAATTGAAAATAGATATTTGCAAAATTCTGCCTAAATATGTATTTTACCTGGTTAATTCGTGCGGCGGGGGCGTGGTCTGCAGCGCCGCTGCAGGGAAGGCGGACGCACCTGAGCGGCACCCGCAATCACGCCTCGCCGCCTTAAAGTCTGCGCTATCTGTGCTGTTGTGTTGGTGGTGTGTGTCGGGCTGTGAGCTGCGAAGCTACAGCCGGCTGTATGCGTACAGCAACCGCGTGTGAAAAGCGCGTTCATGCAAACATCGTCGGGTCTGCCGTGGTATGTTTACAATGGGACTTCTGCTCCTGAACCTCTGCGCACAGCGTCTGCTAATCGGTGCTGTGCGAAGTCAGTTTACGCAGGACTGTAAGCTGTCATCTGTCGTCTGTGAGGCGTGAGCAGTGTTTGTCTTTAACATAGTTCACGGTGCAGCTGCTGACATAATGTGGATCCGAAGATCCATAATTGGCCTACCCGGGGTTGAAAGTCTCGATAAATGCACGGTGTTTCGGTGGGAATACCGGCTTCCGCGAGTGTGACGCTTATATTGAGCGAGGAAAAAATAATAGAATATAATTTTATATTTATATTTCAATATCACAATAATCTTCCAATTTAGAACTACAAGTTTAAAAGAACTAACATAAATAAAATACACTTCAGCGAAATACTTCTAATTTATTTTCCCAAACCACGCGGAGCCGCACTATAAGGACTAAAGAGCCGCATGCGGCTCCGGAGCCGCGGGTTGCCGACCCCTGGCCTGGATGAACCAGCTCCCCCTGCTGGATTCAATCCAGTTTCAGCAGGCATTCAGTCTGGCTGCCAACGTCACCCTACTAGCTGTCAACATTCGTAATGACAGGCTCATCATGACAGGAAGTGGCATCTACACCCCTTTTTCTGCCACCTACCACCACGCCAGGAAAGGGGACCCAGAGGAGGGCAGGCTGCTGGTGGCCAGAGTGCCAGTTTTGGAGCCACTTGAGGTAAAACAAAGTGCAGCCAAAGAGGTGGAGGCTGGTGGTGGGGAGTCAACAATATCAGCGGCTACAGACTCTGGATACTGCTACCAAGATAGCTGTGATGACCCTCCTCCTCCCTCCTACCCCACCTTCATCTCCTCTATGATGTATGACACATTTACATTTGTCCTCTTAAATGAGACACAAGGCGACATTAAAGTGTGCAACGGCACTTTCTGCTGCCGCCTGCAGTACAGGTGGTTACTGCAAGACCATAAAGAGCTCTATGCTTTCGGCGCACTTGCAGGAACACACACCGTCAACGGACGTTACGCATTGCAGGCAAGAATCACATGAATTTGAATATTTCTAAAAAGGTTAAAACTGACAACTCACTACTTTTATTTGCCACATGTTAAATATCTACAGGTTTGTGCAGTAGTCTGTTGTGCAGGGTTGGATCAGAGCTCTTGTGGACAGGAAGCGGAAGAAGCAGAGTCTAAAATGGACTTCCTGTTGGAGGGGAACTTTGACACCAAATACGTGTACCCATCTATTCTGACAAGCCGAATGTTCCTGGAGCAGCCAGAGAGTCTGGAGAAAGCTGCAGACGGGAGACTGACCATGAAACATTCAAACACGAAGGGTGGCCTGGTCACTGCCTGCCTGTATGGACGAATGTACCACCTGGACAATGAATAAACTTTAGAGGGATCAGGAAAATAAAGTTCAGTGTTATGGTTAAGAGCTGCTCCAACCTTCAGCTGTTACACATTTCTTTTATCTCTTATAAAATAAACCAAAACAAATGTCTTTATTCATCTGTTACTTAATCTTTACAGTACAAACATTCCACCAAGTAGCATTTATCCTCTGTTTGAATGTTGCATATTCCTCAAAAGGCAATATTTAATAGTTTCTCTCTCTCTCTCACACACACACACACACACACACACACACACACACACACACACACACACACACACACACACACACACAAACAAATCCACACAGTGACAGCCACCTTCTCTTGTCTCCTGTACACAACACAAACATTAAGAAGTTACAGCATTGCAAGTTATCCATTCCTTGGGCTGCTCATTCAGTTCATCAGTTGTACAGTACATTGGTCTTACATCCACCTGCTGTCACAATCTGCTCTCAACGATTCAATCTCCACCTGGAATAAATACGTAGGTTTCAATATTGACTTTCTCTCCTAGGAATCAAGAAGTCGATCCTAATCATGAATGCAGCATTATAAGTGTCCCAGAGTGACAGTCAGTGGCTGCTGTGAAAGCTCAAAGAACTCTGAATAAAATCTCAAGTACAGTAGGGAAAACGCTTCTTCAGCTGGTCCCATAAGATTGTCCCTCAGTTTCTGTATCTTAACAAAGAAAAAAAAAAGCAGTCCTCTGAGCTTTTCTTCACCAGATGCTCCATTAGTAAATGTGAATGAAAAATCTTTGAAAAGATTTAAAACTGTATCCTCAAACAGAAAGAGTTCAACGTAAAAATAAAACCACTGCTTTACATTGAAAAGGACGCTGACCATGTTACTGATCGTACAGTGATGCCGTGGAAAAAAAAAAGTGGCAAATTATTCTTTATTTTACCAAATTATTACATTAGTGCATCTTTTCCACTGTGTATGCACCTGAAGGAAGCAAGCATGTGGTTCAGACGAGGATTATTTTTAGATTTGAAGAGACTTACCTAAGAATACTCTGCTTGTATTTACTGCCCTGTCAAGCTTTTGTCAGTGATCTATTAAGGCTCCTGAGTGGCTGGCTAACCTGCCAGTATTGAGGTTCCACTAGTCCTCAGTACGTTTCTGAATCTGAGTCATTCATTTCATCATCTCCGGAGACAGAGGACAGCAGGCGTTCTGGCCTGCAGTAGGAGGCGTGGTCAGGTCTCAGTGGGGCTGGAGTATCAAAGGCCACACCTTTGGAAATGTGGTTTGAGATAGGGTGGTGGTTGATGACTGTTTGAGTAAGCGAGAGAGTGGGCAAAGCTGCTATGGTGACCATGGGTGAGGTGGGCATCATTGAGTTGAGGATGAGGGCCAAGCAGTCAGCTACATCCCGATTGGGAGCACAAGCCAAAGCTGGAGTGTAACCTGGGAATAAAAGGAGGAAAAGGGTTCATAGTACACATTAGAATTACACCTGAAGAGTATGTGTGAGTACAGTGAGATGAAAGCTGACCATTCTCATCCACAGCTAACACACTGGCTCCTTTCACCAGCAGCTCCTGGACCACCACTGTCAATCCCTTCCTGGCTGCTACATGCAAGGGCCTGCAGGTAGAAGAGTGTTACAGTAAGTTCACAGTGGGTTTTGCAGGTTATCCTACTGTTTACAGTAGGTGCAACCTTCAGGTTCTACATACGTCTGCAGAGCAGCGTTGGTGCAGTTAATGAGATTCCTGTCGCTGATTTTCTCCAGAATCAACAAGGCACTTGTCTCGTGACCCTGAGAAGAACAGAGAGTACCAAAGTCATCTGCAGTGACCACATGAGATGTGCAACAATCCTGCCTTTGTCAGTATGTTAAAGAGATGACGTTCTGAGCTTCACATAAACGTTAATCTCGCGCAAAGCTTTAAAAGCTCTTTGTGTGACAGTTACGGACCAGTGCGTGTGTGTGTGGCAAATATTATTGTTCACAATAATATGACATTCTCCAAATTGTGCCTTTAGTGATGCAAGTGAAACATGTGATGATGTGGTTAAATGTGTCTGCCAGATGTGTCCAAAGTGATACATAAATGTTCCAAGGGCCAGGGCCAAAACATACACGTCCCACACATTGCAAAAATATAAAATCTGAATTGTAACTACTTTCAACTTTAAATTTTTAATACTGAATGACTAAAGAACATTTCCTGTCTCTGAATAGCCCTTACCTTGCTGCAAGCCAAATGCAATGCTGTGTTCCTGTCTGCATCTTGCAGTGCCAAGTCTGCCTTAGCACCGCTCACCATCACCTCTGTAACACAACACAACAGTGGAGATAAATACAAGTGAAAGGTTAAGAAATCAGGGACCATTATTTCCACAAGTTTATCCCAGGATCAGTTAGTGTACTGACCCACAGCATTGGTCTGTCCATTTAGAGCTACCATCATCAGTGGTGTTCTGTGCATGTGGGTGTCAACAACATTTGCCTGAGCTCCATGGCTCAGAAGAAGGGAAACGCACTCCACATGGTCAGAAAAAGCTGCAGCATGAAGAGGAGTCCTGCATCAACATCAACACAGTTATTGTAAATACGTTCCTGCTCACTAAGAACAAATACAAAAAAAAAAACCCCTTCCACACAAGATGTTAAGTCTGTCTGCATCTCTTACCTGCCCTTGGAGTCCGTTGCATTCACAATATTTGCACCCAGGGAGTCAATTAACATCTCTGCCACTCCCTCATTATCGTTTATCCTAAAACACATAACGCAGCCTGTCACACACCCTCAGAGCAAATCGATCCTCATAAGCATTCGGTCACTATTGAAAAGGAAGCCCTTGCTTTGTTGTTAGCCCTGCAGCATTTCGAGGTGTATATTGGATCCAGCTCTATACCTGTTCAAGTATTCACTGACCACAACCCATTGGTGTTTCTCTCCCAGATGCAAAACTCAAATCAGAGACTTATGCGTTGGTCCCTTCTTTTGCAAGATTTTAATCTGCAAATCAAACATAAGAAAGGGACGGAAAATGTTATCGCTGATGCCCTGTCTCTTAGTTTGGAAATTAAACAATAGGAGGGTTGTTTAATTCTTATGGAAGGGGGTGTTACGAACTTGTATTTTCATGTGTTTGTTCTGGGCAGGTAATATTTGTTTATGTTAATTCAGCTGTGCCAGGGCTCTGCTCCGATTGGTGCGTGGATACACCGCCCTGACGCGACTGGTTCCAGCTGGAGGACCCGCCCATTAAAAGGAGGCTGGAGTGCTACGGCTGGAGAGGTCCTCGCGTTTCCCCTCAGCACCCAGCAGTGTACCTGTGGCAGTCGTTGGCTGCAGTGTTGTCTGAAAAGTTGTGGAAGTGGAGTGGGTAGGGGTGAGCTGCCGTTTCTTTTGATCACCCGTTTTCTCCTGTTTTGAATTAGTTAAGGAGGTCAGACTCTGTCTTTATTTTTGACTTTATTTTGGTAAGGTCAGGGGTGCGGGATTTGTGTAGATTTGTTTTGTTTATTATTTTGGCCTTGGCTCGCCCTGAAGTGTTGACACTCCCGTTCTGTTGTTCCTCTTCTTTCTTCCACCTTGTAAATAAATCACAATATAACGAACGGATTTGTTTCCTGTGGCTGCTTGGGTCTTGGGGGGGAGCGAGTGCCTCGTTCATGTTATTGCCTGGCCCTAGACGGGTCGTAACAGTAGCTTCCAGTGAGTTTTTTTAAATTTTATAATACAGAAAAAGCAAATCGTCGTATTTCTAGCAATTATTATTAGATTTGACTTGTATATATCAGTAGTTGTTTGTTTTTTTTGTTTTTTTACAGTACTTAGTTTTTAGAGCACATGTTCCTACTTTGGGAAGTACCCCTGATATGCCTCTTTGTAACTAAAACAAAGTCATTCTCCTGCTCAAGAGAGTAGCTTTAATGCGTGAAAACTGGAAAGGTGTTGAAGACAGTGTGTTGGTTTTACACTCATTAGGGGTATTTAGCACTGGACTCTATAAGGTTCAGTTGTTAGTTCAGTGTTGGGGGTGTTTGGGGAGGGATGAAATTTTATTATGTATGTATTTATTTATTTGCAACGGAAACAAAACTATACTGCTAGCAGGAATAACAACGACGTATGACTGAAAAATAACGCTTTTAATTTCAATTCAAGTTAGATTTTTTCTTTGTGCGCAACGCAGATTTTCTGTGCGCAGAGACCGTGCCAGCGCACTGCGCAGCTTAGAGGGAACATTGGATACAGCCTATGGCGTTTGGTGTGAACAGAGACGTTGCACCTGCTGCTAATTAACAGCACAAGGGGCGGGGCTTACGCTCAGCTCAAAGGCCTTTGCAACGTCACAATAAAGGAACTTCAAAGGAGCTTCCAAACCAAGGGCTTAAATAGAGCCTTAGCGACGCTATACTCTCTACACAAGTGAACTACAAAGTTGTTCCGTCTAAAATACCGCTGAAAGTCTAAAATACCAGTGAAAGTCAACCTTTATTAAATATGTCTCACATTTATGCTAGAGCTAATGATCGCCATGGTCCAAACTTCAACAAGGCCCTCCAAACGTCCTCAGTTCAAATGCCAAACAAGGTACTGGCAGAGCTTAAAAAATTCAGAGCTCAAAAAGAGAAAGAACTAAAAATTAGAGAGGGAATGAATATATCCGACATATTAATTCAAAATAATCAGCACAACGATATTCTAAGAAAAGCCAGGTTTAAGTCACTCCACAACAGCTGGGAGGACGCAATCAGGCTAAAGAAAGAGATAATGCAGGAGGAACAAAGGGAAAGTCGGGAGTGGAGAGAGGCCGGCAGGAAGGCTGACGTGATATTATTGGCAAAGCATATGGAAGAGGCGCAAAAAAGGCGTGAAAAATGCATTGAACTTTGCCAATATAATAACGAGACAGTCAAAGAAAAACGTGCTTTGGCTGAACTTGAGAAAGAAATTGAAACACAGCATTTGTTAAAGCAACGACGTCAGGCCACCGAGAACGAACGCCGTCTTCGCGATATGGAGCTGGAACTTCTCAAAGCCGCTCGTAAAAACATCCCAGTTTTAGACAGAACAGAGGGGAAGAAACATAGTGTGGTTTTAGAAAAGGAAGGTTCAGATGACTTTCAACCAAAGCAAAAGAAGCATTCCTGCAAACTTGTACTGGTCGGGTTCGTTTCTTCCGTTGTCAGCAACGCAGCAGCTCAGAACAAACAACACCTAAAACGGACGAGTTCGGCTGCCAACAATTAATAAAACAAACAGGCTTGTGTCTGTAGCGAAAGACTCGCCAGCTAATGCTAAAAAACTCATTCCCACACCCCCCCCCCTGTCTGAGAAACCACAGAAAACACAGCGTGCCCCCATTATTAAAAACCAATACAAGGTTGTTGCACTTTACGCACCACGCTTATTAGAGACGTGGGACATAAACACAAATAAAAATTTACTCCCACCCCCGCCTCCTCTTCCTATTAAACCACAGAAAACACTGTGTGCCCCCATTATTACAAATTAAGACAGGGTTCTTGCACCTTGCTTATCACGCTTATTACAGACATGGAAATATTAACAGCAGTAAAATATAAAAAACACACCCTCTAACCGGTTGCAGCAGATAGCCGCCCCTCCCTGAGCCTGGATCTGCTGGAGGTTTCTTCCTGTTCAAAGGGAGTTTTTCCTTCCCACTGTCGCCATGTGCTTGCTCATAGGGGATCATTTGATTGTTGGGGGGGTTTTTTTTCACAACAACAGTTGTGAAAATATTCACAACTGTTGTTGTGAAAATATAACTGTTGTTGTGAAAAAATTCACAACAACAGTTATATTGCAAATTCTTCACCATCCATCAGCCATTACAATACAATTAATAAAAATCTTGAAATACATAAAAATGTTGATGTTTGATTTTGTTTACTACTACGTGTCTGATAGTGATTATCTGAGTAGATAAAACAGTGGTCCTGTACCACCAACATCATTATGGAGATGTGTGAGAATGACTGGGAGATACTGGGACTACTGTGAAATCAGAAAAAGCAGAGTGGGGAGGTACATTGCTTCTCCAGCTGTGTAAATTACATTTTTCTCAGCAGCAACAGCTTTGGGGTTAGGAGAATACCAGGACCAGTCAGTGCACAATTACCAATTCATCAGCTGCATAACAGCAGCTGGAGCCTCACAGCTGGAGCGCACTGTACTGAGTGAAACATTTTCACACTTCGGCGGCTCCGCTTTGTGTTGTCTTTTTTGCACTAGATTCTGAAGCTGCAGGTTTGATCTATCTTCAAACAACCTTGACTGAACCAGCAGCAAACTGTGTGTTGTGAAATATTTATTCCCACTATACAACTTGTAGTCTGCAGAGGTTATGTCTGACCAATAATTCAGACAAAATAATTACAAAGATCTGTTAGTTTATACTTAAACCACAAAGGAGCTCATTTCAGTATCCAGTCAAAGACTCTTGGTTATAGAAAACTTTAGCAATTTTCTTTAGCAGCTGAATTGAATTCGAAACAAATATCACACACAATGGCCTTCGCTCAGTGTTTTACATTGTTTCAACCACTTTTTTTTAACAGTACACAACATCATTAAATCTCACAGTTTACAAAAAGACTTGTAAAACCTGCTCATTTTCTTGCCAAAGATTTTATAAGAAAATGGATATCTCGAAGCCATAAAACCAGGGCGTATATTAATATAGGGTGTGTCCTTTTAGTTTTATTTTCCTCATAGTTTCTAGAGAAATTTGTTTTAGGATGAACTTTGTTTTTTCTGACAAAGTGTGTTAATCACATTTTTTTTAATGTGAGAACTTTTTTTGGTCAAAATGACTACAATAATAAAACACGTTCGTACAAGCCTCACTGTTCAAATCATACTTAAGTGGTGTGGTCATAGCGTGAATGCCAGGTTATGTAATCGTGTCTGTGTAAACTCTAAATCTCCGGAGCAAAGTCAATGATAACGAATGTTCCAGAAAAATCACCCCGAGGCAGTCTAAGCACCTTCCTCTGCCCTTCCCTCAAACAAATGAACTGATTTAGAATCTGTCCGGGACTTTTGAGACTGAATTAAATGTCTGGAAAGGTCTCTTGTGATTCAAGTTTATTTTCTAATGTTCTCCCAAATGTAGAGTAAGACATATTTCCTAATAAGCTCATGAGAAAACAGCTTCTAAAAATATTTATCTATAACATATTTTTATGCACGTGTGTCAGGCTTAAGGCAACGCACTTCGGAGACTTTCTTTCGGTACTTCTTTTTAATGTTTTTAGAAAACCACCTTCTTCCTCAACATCCATCCGGTGTCAGAAAAATAAGAGCACGACTCACCTTCCGGTATACCTTTTCCAAAATAAAACTGTAACCGACATTAAGTTTAACAACAATCCCAGACAATTAAGAATCTCGAATGCAACGAAAAGATAGGGGTAGAGTAGCTTCCAGTGAGCTTTTTAAATTTTATAATACAGAAAAAGCAAATCGTCGTATTTCTAGCAATTATTATTTCACATGAGTACCCCATATGCACGTTAGGTTAACTGGTGACGCTAAATTAGCTGAATGAATGGTTGCCTGTGTGTCTGTATCGACAGACTAATCACCTGTTTCAGGTAAAAAAAAGGTAAAAAATGTATAATGGTGGTGGCACACCATTGTTTATTAATTATTAGCTCTAAAGACAAAGGTATTTGTGTGTGTGTGTGTGTGTGTGTGGGGGGGGGGGGGGGGGGGACTCAAAAGTACCATATGCACTTTCATGGCCATGTGAGGCCTGTTCCCTCATTATCACAATAAAAGCAGATAAACAATCTGGGATTGATTCCGAGGGCTGAATTTCCATTTCATAGCTTTTCACTGACAAACTTAATATAAAGTTGAAAGAAATGTTGATGAAAGTGAAGGAGGCCATCAGGTTTCGTCTCCTGTCCAAGCGCCTTCTTTAGTTTGAGAACAACTGTGGAGACACACAGACCAATATCTCCTCTTTGACTCCCATCACCCACTGAAACACAAACATGGGGTGATCAGGATCCAACACCACTGAGCAGAGAACGTTCCATGTACCTGAGGATTTATACGGGTAATCTACGCTGTAGCTACGTTATAGCCACAAAACTCTCTGAAACCCTACGCCAGGGGTCTGCAACCTTTTACACCCAAAGAGCCACTTGGACCCGGTTTCCACGCAAAAGAAAACACTGGGAGCCGCAAATACTTTTTGACATCTAAAATGAAGATAACACTGTATATATATTGTTTTTTGTACCTTTGTGTGAACAACTAAGGTGTGCTGCTTATGAAATCCATGAAGTGCTACAGAGAAAATTACATTTTATTTATGTAATCAACACATTTTGAACTCTTAAAGAAATATAACAAAAGCAAAGACACCCAGCTGAACTAAAATGATCCATGTAGCAAACAAAAACTGTTGTGAGCCGCCTCCCTTATATCTCCTTTGGGCTTTTGGAGCCTTGACCTGACTTTTAAAAAATAATTGGTAAAAAAAAGCTCTATGCTGCTGAAAAATTGAAAATAGATATTTGCAAAATTCTGCCTAAATATGTATTTTACCTGGTTAATTCGTGCGGCGGGGGCGTGGTCTGCAGCGCCGCTGCAGGGAAGGCGGACGCACCTGAGCGGCACCCGCAATCACGCCTCGCCGCCTTAAAGTCTGCGCTATCTGTGCTGTTGTGTTGGTGGTGTGTGTCGGGCTGTGAGCTGCGAAGCTACAGCCGGCCGTATGCGTACAGCAACCGCGTGTGAAAAGCGCGTTCATGCAAACATCGTCGGGTCTGCCGTGGTATGTTTACAATGGGACTTCTGCTCCTGAACCTCTGCGCACAGCGTCTGCTAATCGGTGCTGTGCGAAGTCAGTTTACGCAGGACTGTAAGCTGTCATCTGTCGTCTGTGAGGCGTGAGCAGTGTTTGTCTTTAACATAGTTCACGGTGCAGCTGCTGACATAATGTGGATCCGAAGATCCATAATTGGCCTACCCGGGGTTGAAAGTCTCGATAAATGCACGGTGTTTCGGCGAGAATACCGGCTTCCGCGAGTGTGACGCTTATATTGAGCGAGGAAAAAATAATAGAATATAATTTTATATTTATATTTCAATATCACAATAATCTTCCAATTTAGAACTACAAGTTTAAAAGAACTAACATAAATAAAATACACTTCAGCGAAATACTTCTAATTTATTTTCCCAAACCACGCGGAGCCGCACTATAAGGACTAAAGAGCCGCATGCGGCTCCGGAGCCGCGGGTTGCCGACCCCTGGTCTGGCCTAATGTCTGTATAGCTATAAGTCAGCACAGGATTAGGATAGAAGGAGGCTGCTGAATGAGTGAGCTTTCACCCAGCCAGCAGACTGGTGTTGATGTTACACCAGCCCATCCCATAATTTGTAACAAGAACAAATAGCATTGTTAGCTACTGACACCTGATTGTTTGCATCGTCTGCTGTTTATTAAAGATTCTTCAGGAAGACAGTTTTGGTATCTCAGATTTGTATGCACTACTTTTCATTTGATGTCTAGACTAGAATTTAGCCAAGTTACAGTCTGTTGGTACAATACACAGAAAATCACTCCTCCCAATTAAGATGCTAAATGGTTACCAACCTGGTCGGTAACAGTAAGATTTAATAAAGATAAATAGGAGGGGAAGTTCCCTCCCTGGGCTCCCGCTTACAGGGATGTTTAACACAGCTATAGCTAAACAGCAGTTCAGAGTTCAGCACCATCATCTGTAATACAGCTTCCTGTCTGTGTTCACTGGCAAGTTAACTATCTCCACATTAAGCCAGAGCTCAAGTAAAAAAATGTACAACAAGGTGCATCATATTCTAGGTGGATTATTGGACCCCAACTTTTACAGTTTCAGACTAGTTTTTGGCCTGAATGATGTCCAATCAACTTTTAATGCTCAAAGCAGTGAGCTCAAAATCACTCAGGCAACATGAAGTCTGCCCTCTTTGTTTTGTTTTAATAATGAGGTGTCAGAGTTTTCCCAGTTTTTCAATTGTTGTGGGTAAAATGGCGATTTCACCAAGGCGGGACCTTATACCAGGGTCACAGACTTTATATAAAAGATATACTGTGACTTCACCAATTGATTAGCGTTGTGGCATCATCAGCCAAGGGAGGGGTGGATCTGAATTAGAATCTAAGGGACACTGCCTCTTCCTACGTGGGTGACTTGTAAATCCCATGATGAAGCATACCCTGCTTTATCCTCTATCCTCAAAAGCTACAAAATGACCTTCATGTTTTTTTTTTATGTCATCTAAAATTACCAATTAAGAGCATAAATGCATCAGCAAGGTGATGGAGCTCATGTACAAGTCTCATTTCTGCAACCTCAAGAGTTCCCACCTTTCTGGTGATTTAAAAGAATTTCATTCAGAATGGCTTTATTTTCCAGACCTGGTAGCTACATCTGTTTTTATACACAGTATGTACTCAGTGTGCATTTGTTACATTGTATCTTCGCCCCAAAAGTTAGTCAGATAAATAAGAAAAGATTCATTCCTCTTCTTGCACACAAACAGCACATAAACAGCTGATTCATCACAGAGACGTTGCCCTTAGCCAGAGAGAGCAGAGTAGCAGCAGAGCTGTGGGAACACCCTACCCCGGGTCGCTGAGGTGTTTAATCATCATTATTGTCTAGTCCTACACCCACCTCTCCTGGTCCCTGTAGCCCAGTGTGTTTCCTCTTATTGTATTCAGACAGCATCTACAGCATGTCATATGCGCAAAAACATGCTAGCTTGTAATGTTGTTGTTTTATTGTGTCACTTCCAAAGGCATTGATCTGTAAATGTTTTATAGAAAAAACACATTGAGGAAAATAGTCATCTGTTCTTATGGAAACACCAATCTGTCAGTCTGTCATTGAGTTCTGTGTGACAGTGTGATTTAACTGAAATGTAAAACCGTAATAACATTCCAGCTAAATTATGCTAAAGGAGAAAAAGATGCTTGAATTAGACGTAATTCAATCCCTAAAAACAAAGCACCAAATGTTGCTGTAAACTGCTCCTCCAATCAGTAAAACATATTAGCATGCTTCTAGTCTGTAGTGTAATAAAAATAATAAATCTAATATTTTAAATAGCCGCCTTTTTCAGGCATGAAGGGTCAGGTCGGTGGAGGTCAGATTTGTAAGTGAAGGCCACCATCTAGTGGAAGCAACAGATCTCTGCAGACAGTCAGTTAACTGTATTCCTTGAAGCATATTTCCATGTGTAGCTGTGATATTTTTATTATAAAAATGTTTCCTATATCATTAATTACAACTTTTCATAGCTTTTTACAGGAATTAGCCCCTGTTATGGAGTGGATAATGAAAATGTTGTGTTTTTGCCATGATGGGTTTTGATTTCATTGTGTTTTGTTATGTTAAATAAAAGATTTTTTTTCCCACAAAACAAGGACAATCGGGTTTGTATGAAGTAAGAGATGATTTAGAAATATGTAATAGGTAAAGGACCCAGTAAAAGTATGATAAAGATTTTTAAAAGTATTCCTGTGCAAAAGTCAAAGACCGCTCTGTCCTTTAAGGTGCTATAATAGTTTGGTCACTTCAGGGTTAGAGAGCTACGACTACAACAGAACATTTATGGGATTAATATCCTGCCACGCCATGAAACTGGCAGGACATAAATCCCACACATCACCTACAGAATCAAAAAGTCCTTCCTCGTGACGGTTCAAACCCAGGTCACTACTGTGTCCAAACCCCTGAGTACTCTGAGTAGTATGACCTCCGTGCTGTTTGTAACTTGTAAAAAATATCACTGTGTGTTTGGCTCCTCCAGGTGATGGCGATGATGACGAGGAGGAAGGTCGTGAGGAGCGCCTTCCATCTTGTTACGACTACGTCATGCATTTCCTCACCGTCTTCTGGAAGGTTCTGTTTGCCTGCGTCCCGCCAACAGAGTACTGGAACGGCTGGGCCTGCTTCTTCGTGTCCATCAGCGCCATCGGGCTCCTCACCGCCATCATCGGGGATTTGGCATCGCATTTCGGCTGCACCGTGGGGCTGCGGGACACTGTGACCGCCGTGGTGTTTGTGGCGCTGGGAACTTCCATTCCAGGTGAGTAAATGTCCCGTTTCACTGTGTGAGAGCAAGAAAAGGCAGAAAGGAGCGTGGATGATTTGATTGTTTTGAGTATTGGATGGATTATGGGAGAATACCCAGATTTATGAGTGCATGTAGTGTCACTTTGTAACTTTGTAGTTGTTTTGTGTCCTTCAGTCATTTTGCATCATTTTGCATCTGTTTATAATCATCTATTTGTATCTTTTGTGTGATTTTGTAGGTGGTTTGTTGCTCTTTCTGGCCATTTTATGTCTCTTTGTCATTTTGCATCTTTTTAATTGTTTTTAGTCACTTTTTTGTCATTTTTGTGTCTCTGAATCATTTCAATCATTTTCAGTCATCTTACTGGACACAAGCTTTGCGCCTCTTTAAAGTAATTTTGGATCTCTCTGTAGTTGCTTTGACTTTCTGTCAATCATTTTGTACCTTTGCAGTTGTTTTTTGTATCTTTTTGGTCATTGTTTGTCTCTTTGGAATCATCTAATTGCTTTCTATTTAAAAAATTTCTGGGGTGTGAAGGTGTGTGACTCACATTTTCCACCTTTTCCTTCTCCAGACACCTTTGCTAGCAAAGTGGCTGCCATACAAGACCAGCATGCCGACGCATCGGTTGGAAATGTCACTGGCAGCAACGCAGTCAACGTGTTCCTGGGGATCGGAGTGGCATGGTCAGTGGCCGCCGTGTACTGGAGAATTAAAGGAAAGGAGTTCCGGGTGGATCCTGGATCACTGGCGTTCTCCGTCACGCTCTTCACCATCTTCACGTTCATCTGCATGTCCGTGCTATTGTTCAGACGCCGGCCCTCCATCGGCGGAGAGCTTGGCGGCCCGAAAGTGTCCCGCCTCCTGACCACCCTCCTGTTCCTGGGTCTGTGGTTCCTCTACATCCTCTTCTCCAGCCTAGAGGCCTACTGTCACATCAACGGCTTTTAAAGAGGAGATGAAGAATGTTCCAGAAGAATTTTGCACAGCAGCACACACAAAATCGTTGACTCTCAGTCCATTTAGTCCACGGTTTAACACAAAACAAGTGTAAGATTCATCTGGTTAATAGGGCTTCAGATACATGTTCACAAACACTACATTTAAGCATGTGTAAACAGCGCATTTTAAACACATTCATTGTTACTTGGAAGATGAGGGTTAAGAGGAAGTATTTTTGGAGGGTGAGAGCGTGAAAACGAAAGGTTACTGCGGATAGTTAACGGGGAGCAGACGGAGAGTGACAGAGAATGACTGTGACGGGAGATTCAGAGGTGAAAAGAAGGTCAGGTCAGTCAGAGGAGTGCTGCTTTATTCACTTTAAAGCCAGGTGTGTTTATTTTGGGTTGAGGAGCTCACTTCCAGGATCAGACCACTGAGACGGATCACAAACCTGTGAGCATTGAAGGAAAAATACCTTTGTTTTCCTTTAGTCTCTCATTCAAACCATCAACTCTGCAGCTTCATGTTTCTTCACTGAGGAAGTGGAGGAGCACTGCATCAAATAAGGAGTCGAATGTTTACAACAACATTACATTTGTTTACTACTAGAGGTTCTTGTATAGTGGTGATGCTTGTCTAATACGCAGTATAGCTGAAGGTGGCTCTCCACACGCGCTGTAAATAGTACAAACCGTTGTACATATAGAGTGTAGTAATTTCACAGGGCAGGCTGCCACACAAAAGGATGCAGAGACAGAAATGCCAGGTTTCTACTGTCGCTGTCAGCAAAGCTTCGATGATTTTCATTGCACAGGCTGGAACACTGGTAGTTGCAAATATTACAAATGTCAGCGGCTTTAGTTTTAGCGACATGCTAAGTGGAAAATAAAAGTTTTAGCAACCAAAACAAGTAAATAAGAAGCTGCATAAGTGTAACACTGACTAAAAGAACATCTTTGTACTAATCTCTTTACCGGACCACAGCCTCTGACAGGGGCTTGCATATAAAGCTGAAGGATTAGTTTTTGCATGTATAGCCATGTACAGAGCATCTTCACATTATATGTCATGTACATGCTATGAAAAAGGGAATAACCAGCCTAATTATCCACCTGTAAATTACATCCCTGTGTTTTTGTGTCGACTCGGTGAACAGAAACTGTCAGCTAGTCCTTGATGTTAAATCTTCCTGTATAAAACAGAAGAAGCCGTTTGGTCCGGGAGGAACAAAAAGGACATTTTCCTCTCCTGAAGGACCAAATATGCGCTCACACACTCCTGATGTGTGCAGTGTCATTTAAAAACTTTGTCTGAGGCAGTCAGATGGGCTGATGAGCTGCAGTCAGCCATCGCTGTGTTACTGTTAGTGGCAGACTCGTCCATTCCTTTATCTTAAGTGACAGCAGCATGGGCAGACAAACATGTACGGGTGGTTAACAAGACTCAACAGTGTTAGTTTACTCTCAAAAATAAAGTCTCTAAAGTTGCTGATTGCCATCATCAGCATCCGGTCTGCAGCGTTTGTTAGGAAAAAGCTAATAATCTACACATTAATTAGGCTGCAGGACTGTAGTCTACAGCACACTAATGCTTTAAGATAGCAAACAAAGAATGCCTTAAGGGAAGCTCAAGTAAAAAATCTAGTATTCAAGATTTCTGCTGTACAAACTGCCCAGGCTGCACTTTATTTAACGTAACTAAAACACTGTGTTGTGCTTATCTTTTCCTCCATCATTCTATAAGTGGTTACTGTGCAATATACGAAGGGAGAACTGTCTCGTGTTTCCACTGGTTCGGATAACACCAGATCCAGGTGGACCCATCATGTTGTCTATTCATGTCTGCTTAGAGCACATGTACCAAACATGTTAAAAATTTACTTTCCTTCTTTATGGAAAGCCAGCGCATCGTTTGTAATAACAAAAAAAGAAGGTTCTGATTAAAGACCAGAGGGTCTACCTGAAACGAGGATGTCTACACGGGAGCAGCACAGTCATCATAGTGCCACAGCAGGAAACATGGCTCTGCAAGGCATGCATGTGTTGCTCAGTATTGCATGGCAGACTTGGAACAAATGTTCACAAGCTACTGAAGAAACCGGCTGCTAAATACACCATAAAACACTGGATGGTGTGCGAACACGCTCTAATTCGTTTCGACATTTCCACGCTGGCACTTCAGGGCTACTATGTTCAGCACTGAGATGCATGAAGCAGGAAAGCCAGCGTGTGAAAAATGTCACAACAAACAGCAGTAAGATTGTCTTATAATAATAATAATGACTAGAAGCTTTAATTATTATCATTATTATTATTATTATTATAACTGCCTAATTTCAGTCCCATTAAATATATTTCTTTGAGGACATTGCATTATAAACCTCTCACCCACAGATGATAAGTGCTATACAAGTGGAACTCTTTATTATTGTTGTTAAACATGATAATTTGAAAAGGATTTGATTGGTTAACCCTGACTAACTTTGTAAACTTTCTAAAATCCAGTTTTGTATCTTTTTCCTTGCAGATGTAGCCAAGGTAGATTATTTTGTATTTCTAAACAACATTTAGGATAGTTTCAGTGTATAAAGCTGGTATGTAGACTACATGGTGTCTGAATTTAGTGGGTTAGACTTTGATATATTTTCCACAGTGAGAAATCTCCCCTTTAACGGTGTAGTAGTGCATCATAACCAAACTTTAAAGCATCTAATTTACTGAAATAGATGGTCCGCTAACTCATTTGTGTCTTTGTTTTTCATGTATAGTAGATAATTTATATATTTATTTATTTATAGAAGATTATTTCTCTAAGCATAAGATGTGCTGCAGGTCCTTGAGGAGAACAGTTTGGAGTTTATTTGAGCAATTAGGTTTCAATGTGCAATACGAGAAAAGGTTCCGCTGCAGCTTACATTGTTCGAGCTCAGTCCGTGTCTTTTTTTCTGCCGCAGTGTTTGTCATAACCCTCCGCCAGTGTACACTTCTTCATGTCGTCCTTGTGACGGAGGAACTTTGAGTGTAAGTAGCATGTTTACATAAAGAAACAGTGTGGAACATTGCCAGTATAATTGTCAGTCTCAGGCTGTTGTGAGCTGAAGTTTTGTAGATATTAGCCGTGGCTGTGAGGCAGGTTTGTTGTGTGTGAGGTTCAAACAATCCCCTGAACAGTAGTTTACTCACTCAAACCACCAGGTGGGACCAACAATAGATATGACACACACACACATGCAGAGGTCTGCTGAACTCTTGTGTAATGACCAGCACCAGCAGGAACAGAGCGAATCACCTCCACAATGTGTGCATTTGTGACCTCGGTGTGGCCCAGGAGCCAAAAACAGAACTGTCTACAATGTCCGGACAATGTTCCATGTTTCCACAAACTTCTGTACTAACTGTCGGCCTTTGGCCTTCGCTGTTCTGTAGCTAGATGTAATGCCCCCACCCCCAGCTCTTTTCAGCCTCCCCTCCTTACCTGATCCTTCCCAGTGTGCATCCATGTTTGCTTCCCCTCCTGTGTTCCCCTGCACATGCATGATGAAGCCCGGTGTACGTACGTTATAGCAGCATGGTCTACTGTGATGGATGCCTGTAGGTTATTCTGTCGGATCGATTCCCCACAGTAGGATTTCAAAACATCTGAGTCTTCTTGTGAAATAAAGTGAGCAAGTGTGACACGCACAACCACAGCTCGGTTCAGACAGACTGAGCAGAAACACAAACAAGCGCCATTCCTGGAGTCAGTCTCCTCCTCACCTGTTTCTGTAGAAGCTGTGAAAAGAGATCCTGCTGTGCTGGGTCCAGGCTACATCCCAGGTCATCTTTTTGTTTTTTGGTGTATGATATTTCAGTGTCTGTGTTTGTGTTCAGCCTCCTCTCCTCCCCTCCCAGGTCTTGCTCTCTTCAGTGTGTCTCTTTGTGAAGTCGTTTCCTGTGATGATGAAAATTTCTCTCTGCCTGAATCTTTGTAGGGAAATATTGACTGAAATTACTACAATGTCATGTGATAGACATATACATTTATTCGATACTGTAATAAATTAACTGAAGATGATATTTAAGGTTTTCTTTATGAAATGCAAGAAAAAAAATCTTAGAAAAAAACTCGGTTTTGAATCATGGCATGAGTGTAACGTGTTCCTGAAAGAAAACGAAGGTCTT
Organism: Oreochromis niloticus; assembly: GCF_001858045.2. Classification (NCBI taxonomy): domain Eukaryota; kingdom Metazoa; phylum Chordata; class Actinopteri; order Cichliformes; family Cichlidae; genus Oreochromis; species Oreochromis niloticus. The sequence goes on from NW_020328444.1 coordinate 21,846, forward strand.
TAATCAAGTGAAGTTGACCTTATTTAAATATAGTTTATTTATTTTCAAGGTTCAACGTGTCTGAGTCATTATTTATAACTGAACAATATAACAATCAAAGTCAGTGATTCATCGAGTCATCCAGCTATCAAACACCTGTAATCTGAAACTTAGAGGACATTTTTCATGTCTCGACTCATAAATACAGTGAAACTTTTTGCAGATTAATAAGTAGTGATGGTCGCCTCACAGTAAGAGGGTCCTGGATTTGAATCAGTGAGCTGGGCCTCTCCCATGTGTACGCACATGAGTACCCCATATGCACGTTAGGTTAACTGGTGACGCTAAATTAGCTGAATGAATGGTTGCCTGTGTCTCTGTATCGACAGACTGATCACCTGTTTCAGGTAAAAAAAGGTAAAAAATGTATAATGGTGGTGGCACACCATTGTTTATTAATTATTAGCTCTAAAGACAAAGGTATTTGTGTGTGTGTGGGGGGGGGACTCAAAAGTACCATATGCACTTTCATGGCCATGTGAGGCCTGTTCCCTCATTATCACAATAAAAGCAGATAAACAATCTGGGATTGATTCCGAGGGCTGAATTTCCATTTCATAGCTTTTCACTGACAAACTTAATATAAAGTTGAAAGAAATGTTGATGAAAGTGAAGGAGGCCATCAGGTTTCGTCTCCTGTCCAAGCGCCTTCTTTAGTTTGAGAACAACTGTGGAGACACACAGACCAATATCTCCTCTTTGACTCCCATCACCCACTGAAACACAAACATGGGGTGATCAGGATCCAACACCACTGAGCAGAGAACGTTCCATGTACCTGAGGATTTATACGGGTAATCTACGCTGTAGCTACGTTATAGCCACAAAACTCTCTGAAACCCTACGCCAGGGGTCTGCAACCTTTTACACCCAAAGAGCCACTTGGACCCGGTTTCCACGCAAAAGAAAACACTGGGAGCCGCAAATACTTTTTGACATCTAAAATGAAGATAACACTGTATATATATTGTTTTTTGTACCTTTGTGTGAACAACTAAGGTGTGCTGCTTATGAAATCCATGAAGTGCTACAGAGAAAATTACATTTTATTTATGTAATCAACACATTTTGAACTCTTAAAGAAATATAACAAAAGCAAAGACACCCAGCTGAACTAAAATGATCCATGTAGCAAACAAAAACTGTTGTGAGCCGCCTCCCTTATATCTCCTTTGGGCTTTTGGAGCCTTGACCTGACTTTTAAAAAATAATTGGTAAAAAAAGCTCTATGCTGCTGAAAAATTGAAAATAGATATTTGCAAAATTCTGCCTAAATATGTATTTTACCTGGTTAATTCGTGCGGCGGGGGCGTGGTCTGCAGCGCCGCTGCAGGGAAGGCGGACGCACCTGAGCGGCACCCGCAATCACGCCTCGCCGCCTTAAAGTCTGCGCTATCTGTGCTGTTGTGTTGGTGGTGTGTGTCGGGCTGTGAGCTGCGAAGCTACAGCCGGCCGTATGCGTACAGCAACCGCGTGTGAAAAGCGCGTTCATGCAAACATCGTCGGGTCTGCCGTGGTATGTTTACAATGGGACTTCTGCTCCTGAACCTCTGCGCACAGCGTCTGCTAATCGGTGCTGTGCGAAGTCAGTTTACGCAGGACTGTAAGCTGTCATCTGTCGTCTGTGAGGCGTGAGCAGTGTTTGTCTTTAACATAGTTCACGGTGCAGCTGCTGACATAATGTGGATCCGAAGATCCATAATTGGCCTACCCGGGGTTGAAAGTCTCGATAAATGCACGGTGTTTCGGCGGGAATACCGGCTTCCGCGAGTGTGACGCTTATATTGAGCGAGGAAAAAATAATAGAATATAATTTTATATTTATATTTCAATATCACAATAATCTTCCAATTTAGAACTACAAGTTTAAAAGAACTAACATAAATAAAATACACTTCAGCGAAATACTTCTAATTTATTTTCCCAAACCACGCGGAGCCGCACTATAAGGACTAAAGAGCCGCATGCGGCTCCGGAGCCGCGGGTTGCCGACCCCTGGTCTGGCCTAATGTCTGTATAGCTATAAGTCAGCACAGGATTAGGATAGAAGGAGGCTGCTGAATGAGTGAGCTTTCACCCAGCCAGCAGACTGGTGTTGATGTTACACCAGCCCATCCCATAATTTGTAACAAGAACAAATAGCATTGTTAGCTACTGACACCTGATTGTTTGCATCGTCTGCTGTTTATTAAAGATTCTTCAGGAAGACAGTTTTGGTATCTCAGATTTGTATGCACTACTTTTCATTTGATGTCTAGACTAGAATTTAGCCAAGTTACAGTCTGTTGGTACAATACACAGAAAATCACTCCTCCCAATTAAGATGCTAAATGGTTACCAACCTGGTCGGTAACAGTAAGATTTAATAAAGATAAATAGGAGGGGAAGTTCCCTCCCTGGGCTCCCGCTTACAGGGATGTTTAACACAGCTATAGCTAAACAGCAGTTCAGAGTTCAGCACCATCATCTGTAATACAGCTTCCTGTCTGTGTTCACTGGCAAGTTAACTATCTCCACATTAAGCCAGAGCTCAAGTAAAAAATGTACAACAAGGTGCATCATATTCTAGGTGGATTATTGGACCCCAACTTTTACAGTTTCAGACTAGTTTTTGGCCTGAATGATGTCCAATCAACTTTTAATGCTCAAAGCAGTGAGCTCAAAATCACTCAGGCAACATGAAGTCTGCCCTCTTTGTTTTGTTTTAATAATGAGGTGTCAGAGTTTTCCCAGTTTTTCAATTGTTGTGGGTAAAATGGCGATTTCACCAAGGCGGGACCTTATACCAGGGTCACAGACTTTATATAAAAGATATACTGTGACTTCACCAATTGATTAGCGTTGTGGCATCATCAGCCAAGGGAGGGGTGGATCTGAATTAGAATCTAAGGGACACTGCCTCTTCCTACGTGGGTGACTTGTAAATCCCATGATGAAGCATACCCTGCTTTATCCTCTATCCTCAAAAGCTACAAAATGACCTTCATGTTTTTTTTTTATGTCATCTAAAATTACCAATTAAGAGCATAAATGCATCAGCAAGGTGATGGAGCTCATGTACAAGTCTCATTTCTGCAACCTCAAGAGTTCCCACCTTTCTGGTGATTTAAAAGAATTTCATTCAGAATGGCTTTATTTTCCAGACCTGGTAGCTACATCTGTTTTTATACACAGTATGTACTCAGTGTGCATTTGTTACATTGTATCTTCGCCCCAAAAGTTAGTCAGATAAATAAGAAAAGATTCATTCCTCTTCTTGCACACAAACAGCACATAAACAGCTGATTCATCACAGAGACGTTGCCCTTAGCCAGAGAGAGCAGAGTAGCAGCAGAGCTGTGGGAACACCCTACCCCGGGTCGCTGAGGTGTTTAATCATCATTATTGTCTAGTCCTACACCCACCTCTCCTGGTCCCTGTAGCCCAGTGTGTTTCCTCTTATTGTATTCAGACAGCATCTACAGCATGTCATATGCGCAAAAACATGCTAGCTTGTAATGTTGTTGTTTTATTGTGTCACTTCCAAAGGCATTGATCTGTAAATGTTTTATAGAAAAACACATTGAGGAAAATAGTCATCTGTTCTTATGGAAACACCAATCTGTCAGTCTGTCATTGAGTTCTGTGTGACAGTGTGATTTAACTGAAATGTAAAACCGTAATAACATTCCAGCTAATTATGCTAAAGGAGAAAAGATGCTTGAATTAGACGTAATTCAATCCCTAAAAACAAAGCACCAAATGTTGCTGTAAACTGCTCCTCCAATCAGTAAAACATATTAGCATGCTTCTAGTCTGTAGTGTAATAAAATAATAAATCTAATATTTTAAATAGCCGCCTTTTTCAGGCATGAAGGGTCAGGTCGGTGGAGGTCAGATTTGTAAGTGAAGGCCACCATCTAGTGGAAGCAACAGATCTCTGCAGACAGTCAGTTAACTGTATTCCTTGAAGCATATTTCCATGTGTAGCTGTGATATTTTTATTATAAAAATGTTTCCTATATCATTAATTACAACTTTCATAGCTTTTTACAGGAATTAGCCCCTGTTATGGAGTGGATAATGAAAAATGTTGTGTTTTTGCCATGATGGGTTTTGATTTCATTGTGTTTTGTTATGTTAAATAAAAGATTTTTTTTCCCACAAAACAAGGACAATCGGGTTTGTATGAAGTAAGAGATGATTTAGAAATATGTAATAGGTAAAGGACCCAGTAAAAGTATGATAAAGATTTTAAAAGTATTCCTGTGCAAAAGTCAAAGACCGCTCTGTCCTTTAAGGTGCTATAATAGTTTGGTCACTTCAGGGTTAGAGAGCTACGACTACAACAGAACATTTATGGGATTAATATCCTGCCACGCATGAAACTGGCAGGACATAAATCCACACATCACCTACAGAATCAAAAAGTCCTTCTCGTGACGGTTCAAACCCAGGTCACTACTGTGTCCAAACCCCTGAGTACTCTGAGTAGTATGACCTCCGTGCTGTTGTAACTTGTAAAAAATATCACTGTGTGTTGGCTCCTCCAGGTGATGGCGATGATGACGAGGAGGAAGGTCGTGAGGAGCGCCTTCCATCTTGTTACGACTACGTCATGCATTTCCTCACCGTCTTCTGGAAGGTTCTGTTTGCCTGCGTCCCGCCAACAGAGTACTGGAACGGCTGGGCCTGCTTCTTCGTGTCCATCAGCGCCATCGGGCTCCTCACCGCCATCATCGGGGATTTGGCATCACATTTCGGCTGCACCGTGGGGCTGCGGGACACTGTGACCGCCGTGGTGTTTGTGGCGCTGGGAACTTCCATTCCAGGTGAGTAAATGTCCCGTTTCACTGTGTGAGAGCAAGAAAAGGCAGAAAGGAGCGTGGATGATTTGATTGTTTTGAGTATTGGATGGATTATGGGAGAATACCCAGATTTATGAGTGCATGTAGTGTCACTTTGTAACTTTGTAGTTGTTTTGTGTCCTTCAGTCATTTTGCATCATTTTGCATCTGTTTATAATCATCTATTTGTATCTTTTGTGTGATTTGTAGGTGGTTTGTTGCTCTTTCTGGCCATTTTATGTCTCTTTGTCATTTTGCATCTTTTTAATTGTTTTTAGTCACTTTTTGTCATTTTTGTGTCTCTGAATCATTTCAATCATTTTCAGTCATCTTACTGGACACAAGCTTTGCGCCTCTTTAAAGTAATTTTGGATCTCTCTGTAGTTGCTTTGACTTTCTGTCAATCATTTTGTACCTTTGCAGTTGTTTTTTGTATCTTTTTGGTCATTGTTTGTCTCTTTGGAATCATCTAATTGCTTTCTATTTAAAAAATTTCTGGGGTGTGAAGGTGTGTGACTCACATTTTCCACCTTTTCCTTCTCCAGACACCTTTGCTAGCAAGTGGCTGCCATACAAGACCAGCATGCCGACGCATCGGTTGGAAATGTCACTGGCAGCAACGCAGTCAACGTGTTCCTGGGGATCGGAGTGGCATGGTCAGTGGCCGCCGTGTACTGGAGAATTAAAGGAAAGGAGTTCCGGGTGGATCCTGGATCACTGGCGTTCTCCGTCACGCTCTTCACCATCTTCACGTTCATCTGCATGTCCGTGCTATTGTTCAGACGCCGGCCTCCATCGGCGGAGAGCTTGGCGGCCCGAAAGTGTCCCGCCTCCTGACCACCTCCTGTTCCTGGGTCTGTGGTTCCTCTACATCCTCTTCTCCAGCCTAGAGGCCTACTGTCACATCAACGGCTTTTAAAGAGGAGATGAAGAATGTTCCAGAAGAATTTTGCACAGCAGCACACACAAAATCGTTGACTCTCAGTCCATTTAGTCCACGGTTAACACAAAACAAGTGTAAGATTCATCTGGTTAATAGGGCTTCAGATCATGTTCACAAACACTACATTTAAGCATGTGTAACAGCGCATTTTAAACACATTCATTGTTACTTGGAAGATGAGGGTTAAGAGAAGTATTTTGGAGGGTGAGAGCGTGAAAACGAAAGGTTACTGCGGATAGTTAACGGGGAGCAGACGGAGAGTGACAGAGAATGACTGTGACGGGAGATTCAGAGGTGAAAAGAAGGTCAGGTCAGTCAGAGGAGTGCTGCTTTATTCACTTTAAAGCCAGGTGTGTTTATTTTGGGTTGAGGAGCTCACTTCCAGGATCAGACCACTGAGACGGATCACAAACCTGTGAGCATTGAAGGAAAATACCTTGTTTTCCTTTAGTCTCTCATTCAAACCATCAACTCTGCAGCTTCATGTTTCTTCACTGAGGAAGTGGAGGAGCACTGCATCAAATAAGGAGTCGAATGTTTACAACACATTACATTTGTTTACTACTAGAGGTTCTTGTATAGTGGTGATGCTTGTCTAATACGCAGTATAGCTGAAGGTGGCTCTCCACACGCGCTGTAAATAGTACAAACCGTTGTACATATAGAGTGTAGTAATTTCACAGGGCAGGCTGCCACACAAAAGATGCAGAGACAGAAATGCCAGGTTTCTACTGTCGCTGTCAGCAAAGCTTCGATGATTTTCATTGCACAGGCTGGAACACTGGTAGTTGCAAATATTACAAATGTCAGCGGCTTTAGTTTTAGCGACATGCTAAGTGGAAAATAAAGTTTTAGCAACCAAAACAAGTAAATAAGAAGCTGCATAAGTGTAACACTGACTAAAAGAACATCTTTGTACTAATCTCTTTACCGGACCACAGCCTCTGACAGGGGCTTGCATATAAAGCTGAAGGATTAGTTTTTGCATGTATAGCCATGTACAGAGCATCTTCACATTATATGTCATGTACATGCTATGAAAAAGGAATAACCAGCCTAATTATCCACCTGTAAATTACATCCCTGTGTTTTTGTGTCGACTCGGTGAACAGAAACTGTCAGCTAGTCCTTGATGTTAATTCCTGTATAAACAGAAGAAGCCGTTTGGTCCGGGAGGAACAAAAAGGACATTTTCCTCTCCTGAAGGACCAAATATGCGCTCACACACTCCTGATGTGTGCAGTGTCATTTAAAAACTTTGTCTGAGGCAGTCAGATGGGCTGATGAGCTGCAGTCAGCCATCGCTGTGTTACTGTTAGTGGCAGACTCGTCCATTCCTTTATCTTAAGTGACAGCAGCATGGGCAGACAAACATGTACGGGTGGTTAACAAGACTCAACAGTGTTAGTTTACTCTCAAAATAAAGTCTCTAAAGTTGCTGATTGCCATCATCAGCATCCGGTCTGCAGCGTTTGTTAGGAAAAAGCTAATAATCTACACATTAATTAGGCTGCAGGACTGTAGTCTACAGCACACTAATGCTTAAGATAGCAAACAAGAATGCCTTAAGGAAGCTCAAGTAAAAAATCTAGTATTCAAGATTTCTGCTGTACAAACTGCCAGGCTGCACTTTATTTAACGTAACTAAAACACTGTGTTGTGCTTATCTTTTCCTCCATCATTCTATAAGTGTTACTGTGCAATATACGAAGGAAACTGTCTCGTGTTCCACTGGTTCGGATAACACCAGATCCAGGTGGACCCATCATGTTGTCTATTCATGTCTGCTTAGAGCACATGTACCAAACATGTTAAAAATTACTTTCTTTTATGAAAGCCAGCGCATCGTTTGTAATAACAAAAAAAGAAGGTTTGATTAAAGACAGAGGGTCTACCTGAAACGAGAGTCTACACGGGAGCAGCACAGTCATCATAGTGCCACAGCAGGAAACATGGCTCTGCAAGGCATGCATGTGTTGCTCAGTATTGCATGCAGACTTGGAACAAATGTTCACAAGCTACTGAAGAAACCGGCTGCTAATACACCATAAAACACTGGATGGTGGTGCGAACACGCTCTAATTCGTTTCGACATTTCCACGCTGGCACTTCAGGGCTACTATGTTCAGCACTGAGATGCATGAAGCAGGAAAGCCAGCGTGTGAAAAATGTCACAACAAACAGCATAAGATTGTCTTATAATATATAATGACTAGAAGCTTTAATTATTATCATTATTATTATTATTATTAAACTGCCTAATTTCAGTCCCATTAAATATATTTCTTTGAGGACATTGCATTATAAACCTCTCACCCACAGATGATAAGTGCTATACAAGTGGAACTCTTTATTATTGTTGTTAAACTGATAATTTGAAAAGGATTTGATTGGTTAACCCTGACTAACTTGTAAACTTTCTAAAATCCAGTTTTGTATCTTTTTCCTTGCAGATGTAGCCAAGGTAGATTATTTGTATTCTAAACAACATTTAGGATAGTTTCAGTGTATAAAGCTGGTATGTAGACTACATGGTGTCTGAATTTAGTGGGTTAGACTTGATATATTTTCCACAGTGAGAAATCTCCCCTTTAACGGTGTAGTAGTGCATCATAACCAAACTTTAAAGCATCTAATTTACTGAAATAGATGGTCCGCTAACTCATTTGTGTCTTTGTTTTCATGTATAGTAGATAATTTATATATTTATTTATTTATAGAAGATTATTCTCTAAGCATAAGATGTGCTGCAGGTCCTTGAGGAGAACAGTTTGGAGTTTATTTGAGCAATTAGGTTTCAATGTGCAATACAGAAAAGGTTCCGCTGCAGCTTACATTGTTCGAGCTCAGTCCGTGTCTTTTTTTCTGCCGCAGTGTTTGTCATAACCCTCCGCAGTGTACACTTCTTCATGTCGTCCTTGTGACGGAGGAACTTTGAGTGTAAGTAGCATGTTACATAAAGAAACAGTGTGGAACATTGCCAGTATAATTGTCAGTCTCAGGCTGTTGTGAGCTGAAGTTTTGTAGATATTAGCCGTGGCTGTGAGGCAGGTTTGTTGTGTGTGAGGTTCAAACAATCCCCTGAACAGTAGTTTACTCACTCAAACCACAGGTGGGACCAACAATAGATATGACACACACACACATGCAGAGGTCTGCTGAACTCTTGTGTAATGACCAGCACCAGCAGGAACAGAGCGAATCACCTCCACAATGTGTGCATTTGTGACCTCGTGTGGCCCAGGAGCCAAAAACAGAACTGTCTACAATGTCCGGACAATGTTCCATGTTTCCACAAACTTCTGTACTAACTGTCGGCCTTGGCCTTCGCTGTTCTGTAGCTAGATGTAATGCCCCCACCCCCCAGCTCTTTTCAGCCTCCCCTCCTTACCTGATCCTTCCCAGTGTGCATCCATGTTTGCTTCCCCTCCTGTGTTCCCCTGCACATGCATGATGAAGCCCGGTGTACGTACGTTATAGCAGCATGGTCTACTGTGATGGTGCCTGTAGGTTATTCTGTCGGATCGATTCCCCACAGTAGGATTTCAAAACATCTGAGTCTTCTTGTGAAATAAAGTGAGCAAGTGTGACACGCACAACCACAGCTCGTTCAGACAGACTGAGCAGAAACACAAACAAGCGCCATTCCTGGAGTCAGTCTCCTCCTCACCTGTTTCTGTAGAAGCTGTGAAAAGAGATCCTGCTGTGCTGGGTCCAGGCACATCCAGGTCATCTTTTTGTTTTTTGGTGTATGATATTTCAGTGTCTGTGTTTGTGTTCAGCCTCCTCTCCTCCCCTCCCAGGTCTTGCTCTCTTCAGTGTGTCTCTTTGTGAAGTCGTTTCCTGTGATGATGAAAATTTCTCTTGCCTGAATCTTTGTAGGGAAATATTGACTGAAATTACTACAATGTCATGTGATAGACATATACATTTATTCGATACTGTAATAAATTAACTGAAGATGATATTTAAGGTTTTCTTTATGAAATGCAAGAAAAAAAATCTTAGAAAAAACTCGGTTTTGAATCATGGCATGAGTGTAACGTGTTCCTGAAAGAAAACGAAGGTCTTTAATCAAGTGAAGTTGACCTTATTTAAATATAGTTTATTTATTTTCAAGGTTCAACGTGTCTGAGTCATTATTTATAACTGAACAATATAACAATCAAAGTCAGTGATTCATCGAGTCATCCAGCTATCAAACACCTGTAATCTGAAACTTAGAGGACATTTTTCATGTCTCGACTCATAAATACAGTGAAACTTTTTGCAGATTAATAAGTAGTGATGGTCGCCTCACAGTAAGAGGGTCCTGGATTTGAATCAGTGAGCTGGGCCTCTCCCATGTGTACGCACATGAGTACCCCATATGCACGTTAGGTTAACTGGTGACGCTAAATTAGCTGAATGAATGGTTGCCTGTGTCTCTGTATCGACAGACTGATCACCTGTTTCAGGTAAAAAAAGGTAAAAAATGTATAATGGTGGTGGCACACCATTGTTTATTAATTATTAGCTCTAAAGACAAAGGTATTTGTGTGTGTGTGTGGTGGGGGGGGGACTCAAAAGTACCATATCACTTTCATGGCCATGTGAGGCCTGTTCCCTCATTATCACAATAAAAGCAGATAAACAATCTGGGATTGATTCCGAGGGCTGAATTTCCATTTCATAGCTTTCACTGACAAACTTAATATAAAGTTGAAAGAAATGTTGATGAAAGTGAAGGAGCCATCAGGTTCGTCTCCTGTCCAAGCGCCTTCTTTAGTTTGAGAACAACTGTGGAGACACACAGACCAATATCTCCTCTTGACTCCCATCACCCACTGAAACACAAACATGGGGTGATCAGGATCCAACACCACTGAGCAGAGAACGTTCCATGTACCTGAGGATTTATACGGGTAATCTACGCTGTAGCTACGTTATAGCCACAAAACTCTCTGAAACCCTACGCCAGGGGTCTGCAACCTTTTACACCCAAAGAGCCACTTGGACCCGGTTTCCACGCAAAAGAAAACACTGGGAGCCGCAAATACTTTTTGACATCTAAAATGAAGATAACACTGTATATATATTGTTTTTGTACCTTTGTGTGAACAACTAAGGTGTGCTGCTTATGAAATCCATGAAGTGCTACAGAGAAAATTACATTTTATTTATGTAATCAACACATTTTGAACTCTTAAAGAAATATAACAAAAGCAAAGACACCCAGCTGAACTAAAATGATCCATGTAGCAAACAAAAACTGTTGTGAGCCGCCTCCCTTATATCTCCTTTGGGCTTTTGGAGCCTTGACCTGACTTTTAAAAAATAATTGGTAAAAAAAAAGCTCTATGCTGCTGAAAAATTGAAAATAGATATTTGCAAAATTCTGCCTAAATATGTATTTTACCTGGTTAATTCGTGCGGCGGGGGCGTGGTCTGCAGCGCCGCTGCAGGGAAGGCGGACGCACCTGAGCGGCACCCGCAATCACGCCTCGCCGCCTTAAAGTCTGCGCTATCTGTGCTGTTGTGTTGGTGGTGTGTGTCGGGCTGTGAGCTGCGAAGCTACAGCCGGCCGTATGCGTACAGCAACCGCGTGTGAAAAGCGCGTTCATGCAAACATCGTCGGGTCTGCCGTGGTATGTTTACAATGGACTTCTGCTCCTGAACCTCTGCGCACAGCGTCTGCTAATCGGTGCTGTGCGAAGTCAGTTTACGCAGGACTGTAAGCTGTCATCTGTCGTCTGTGAGGCGTGAGCAGTGTTTGTCTTTAACATAGTTCACGGTGCAGCTGCTGACATAATGTGGATCCGAAGATCCATAATTGGCCTACCCGGGGTTGAAAGTCTCGATAAATGCACGGTGTTTCGGCGGAATACCGGCTTCCGCGAGTGTGACGCTTATATTGAGCGAGGAAAAAATAATAGAATATAATTTTATATTTATATTTCAATATCACAATAATCTTCCAATTTAGAACTACAAGTTTAAAAGAACTAACATAAATAAAATACACTTCAGCGAAATACTTCTAATTTATTTTCCCAAACCACGCGGAGCCGCACTATAAGGACTAAAGAGCCGCATGCGGCTCCGGAGCCGCGGGTTGCCGACCCCTGGCCTGGATGAACCAGCTCCCCCTGCTGGATTCAATCCAGTTTCAGCAGGCATTCAGTCTGGCTGCCAACGTCACCCTACTAGCTGTCAACATTCGTAATGACAGGCTCATCATGACAGGAAGTGGCATCTACACCCCTTTTTCTGCCACCTACCACCACGCCAGGAAAGGGACCCAGAGGAGGCAGGCTGCTGGTGGCCAGAGTGCCAGTTTTGGAGCCACTTGAGGTAAAACAAAGTGCAGCCAAAGAGGTGGAGGCTGGTGGTGGGAGTCAACAATATCAGCGGCTACAGACTCTGGATACTGCTACCAAGATAGCTGTGATGACCCTCCTCCTCCCTCCTACCCCACCTTCATCTCCTCTATGATGTATGACACATTTACATTTGTCCTCTTAAATGAGACACAAGCGACATTAAAGTGTGCAACGGCACTTTCTGCTGCCGCCTGCAGTACAGGTGGTTACTGCAAGACCATAAAGAGCTCTATGCTTTCGGCGCACTTGCAGGAACACACACCGTCAACGGACGTTACGCACTGCAGGCAAGAATCACATGAATTTGAATATTTCTAAAAAGGTTAAAACTGACAACTCACTACTTTTATTTGCCACATGTTAAATATCTACAGTTTGTGCAGTAGTCTGTTGTGCAGGGTTGGATCAGAGCTCTTGTGGACAGGAAGCGGAAGCAGAGTCTAAAATGGACTTCCTGTTGGAGGGAACTTTGACACCAAATACGTGTACCCATCTATTCTGACAAGCCGAATGTTCCTGGAGCAGCCAGAGAGTCTGGAGAAACTGCAGACGGGAGACTGACCATGAAACATTCAAACACGAAGGTGGCCTGGTCACTGCCTGCCTGTATGGACGAATGTACCACCTGGACAATGAATAAACTTTAGAGGGATCAGGAAAATAAAGTTCAGTGTTATGGTTAAGAGCTGCTCCAACCTTCAGCTGTTACACATTCTTTTATCTCTTATAAAATAAACCAAAACAAATGTCTTTATTCATCTGTTACTTAATCTTTACAGTACAAACATTCCACCAAGTAGCATTTATCCTCTGTTTGAATGTTGCATATTCCTCAAAAGGCAATATTTAATAGTTTCTCTCTCTCTCTCACACACACACACACACACACACACACACACACACACACACAAACAAATCCACACAGTGACAGCCACCTTCTCTTGTCTCCTGTACACAACACAAACATAAGAAGTTACAGCATTGCAAGTTATCCATTCCTGGCTGCTCATTCAGTTCATCAGTTGTACAGTAC
>NW_020328445.1:0-20843 GCF_001858045.2 Oreochromis niloticus
CAAGTTACAGTCTGTTGGTACAATACACAGAAAATCACTCCTCCCAATTAAGATGCTAAATGGTTACCAACCTGGTCGGTAACAGTAAGATTTAATAAAGATAAATAGGAGGGGAATTCCCTCCCTGGGCTCCCGCTTACAGGGATGTTTAACACAGCTATAGCTAAACAGCAGTTCAGAGTTCAGCACCATCATCTGTAATACAGCTTCCTGTCTGTGTTCACTGGCAAGTTAACTATCTCCACATTAAGCCAGAGCTCAAGTAAAAAAATGTACAACAAGGTGCATCATATTCTAGGTGGATTATTGGACCCCAACTTTTACAGTTTCAGACTAGTTTTTGGCCTGAATGATGTCCAATCAACTTTTAATGCTCAAAGCAGTGAGCTCAAAATCACTCAGGCAACATGAAGTCTGCCCTCTTTGTTTTGTTTTAATAATGAGGTGTCAGAGTTTTCCCAGTTTTTCAATTGTTGTGGGTAAAATGGCGATTTCACCAAGGCGGGACCTTATACCAGGGTCACAGACTTTATATAAAAGATATACTGTGACTTCACCAATTGATTAGCGTTGTGGCATCATCAGCCAAGGGAGGGGTGGATCTGAATTAGAATCTAAGGGACACTGCCTCTTCCTACGTGGGTGACTTGTAAATCCCATGATGAAGCATACCCTGCTTTATCCTCTATCCTCAAAAGCTACAAAATGACCTTCATGTTTTTTTTTTATGTCATCTAAAATTACCAATTAAGAGCATAAATGCATCAGCAAGGTGATGGAGCTCATGTACAAGTCTCATTTCTGCAACCTCAAGAGTTCCCACCTTTCTGGTGATTTAAAAGAATTTCATTCAGAATGGCTTTATTTTCCAGACCTGGTAGCTACATCTGTTTTTATACACAGTATGTACTCAGTGTGCATTTGTTACATTGTATCTTCGCCCCAAAAGTTAGTCAGATAAATAAGAAAAGATTCATTCCTCTTCTTGCACACAAACAGCACATAAACAGCTGATTCATCACAGAGACGTTGCCCTTAGCCAGAGAGAGCAGAGTAGCAGCAGAGCTGTGGGAACACCCTACCCGGGTCGCTGAGGTGTTTAATCATCATTATTGTCTAGTCCTACACCCACCTCTCCTGGTCCCTGTAGCCCAGTGTGTTTCCTCTTATTGTATTCAGACAGCATCTACAGCATGTCATATGCGCAAAAACATGCTAGCTTGTAATGTTGTTGTTTTATTGTGTCACTTCCAAAGGCATTGATCTGTAAATGTTTTATAGAAAAAACACATTGAGGAAAATAGTCATCTGTTCTTATGGAAACACCAATCTGTCAGTCTGTCATTGAGTTCTGTGTGACAGTGTGATTTAACTGAAATGTAAAACCGTAATAACATTCCAGCTAAATTATGCTAAAGGAGAAAAAGATGCTTGAATTAGACGTAATTCAATCCCTAAAAACAAAGCACCAAATGTTGCTGTAAACTGCTCCTCCAATCAGTAAAACATATTAGCATGCTTCTAGTCTGTAGTGTAATAAAAATAATAAATCTAATATTTTAAATAGCCGCCTTTTTCAGGCATGAAGGGTCAGGTCGGTGGAGGTCAGATTTGTAAGTGAAGGCCACCATCTAGTGGAAGCAACAGATCTCTGCAGACAGTCAGTTAACTGTATTCCTTGAAGCATATTTCCATGTGTAGCTGTGATATTTTTATTATAAAAATGTTTCCTATATCATTAATTACAACTTTTCATAGCTTTTTACAGGAATTAGCCCCTGTTATGGAGTGGATAATGAAAAATGTTGTGTTTTTGCCATGATGGGTTTTGATTTCATTGTGTTTTGTTATGTTAAATAAAAGATTTTTTTCCCACAAAACAAGGACAATCGGGTTTGTATGAAGTAAGAGATGATTTAGAAATATGTAATAGGTAAAGGACCCAGTAAAAGTATGATAAAGATTTTTAAAAGTATTCCTGTGCAAAAGTCAAAGACCGCTCTGTCCTTTAAGGTGCTATAATAGTTTGGTCACTTCAGGGTAGAGAGCTACGACTACAACAGAACATTTATGGGATTAATATCCTGCCACGCCATGAAACTGCAGGACATAAATCCACAATCACCTACAGAATCAAAAAGTCTCCTCGTGACGGTTCAAACCCAGGTCACTACTGTGTCCAAACCCTGAGTACTCTGAGTAGTATGACCTCCGGCTGTTTGTAACTTGTAAAAATATCACTGTGTGTTTGGCTCCTCCAGGTGATGGCGATGATGACGAGGAGGAAGGTCGTGAGGAGCGCCTTCCATCTTGTTACGATACGTCATGCATTTCTCACCGTCTTCTGGAAGGTTCTGTTTGCCTGCGTCCCGCCAACAGATACTGGAACGGCTGGGCTGCTTCTTCGTGTCCATCAGCGCCATCGGGCTCCTCACCGCCATCATCGGGATTTGGCATCGCATTTCGGCTGCACCGTGGGGCTGCGGGACACTGTGACCGCCGTGGTGTTGTGGCGCTGGGAACTTCCTTCCAGGTGAGTAAATGTCCTTTCACTGGTGTGAGAGCAAGAAAAGGCAGAAAGGAGCGTGGATGATTTGATTGTTTTGATATTGGATGGATTATGGGAGAATACCCAGATTTATGAGTGCATGTAGTGTCACTTTGTAACTTTGTAGTTGTTTTGTGTCCTTCAGTCATTTTGCATCATTTTGCATTGTTTATATCATCTATTTGTATCTTTGTGTGATTTTGTAGGTGGTTGTTGCTCTTTCTGGCCATTTTATGTCTCTTTGTCATTTGCATCTTTTAATTGTTTTTAGTCACTTTTTGTCATTTTGTGTCTCTGATCATTTCAATCATTTTCAGTCATCTTACTGGACACAAGCTTTGCGCCTCTTTAAAGTAATTTGGATCTCTCTGTAGTTGCTTTGACTTTCTGTCAATCATTTTGTACCTTTGCAGTTGTTTTTGTATCTTTTTGGTCATTGTTGTCTCTTTGGAATCATCTAATTGCTTTCTATTTAAAAAATTTCTGGGTGTGAAGGTGTGTGACTCACATTTTCCACCTTTTCCTTCTCCAGACACCTTTGCTAGCAAGTGGCTGCCATACAAGACCAGCATGCCGACGCATCGGTTGGAATGTCACTGGCAGCAACGCAGTCAACGTGTTCCTGGGGATCGGAGTGGCATGGTCAGTGGCCGCCGTGTACTGGAGAATTAAAGGAAAGGAGTTCCGGGTGGATCCTGGATCACTGGCGTTCTCCGTCACGCTCTTCACCATCTTCACGTTCATCTGCATGTCCGTGCATTGTTCAGACGCCGGCCCTCCATCGGCGGAGAGCTTGGCGGCCCGAAAGTGTCCCGCCTCCTGACCACCCTCCTGTTCCTGGGTCTGTGGTTCTCTACATCCTCTTCTCCAGCCTAGAGGCCTACTGTCACATCAACGGGCTTTTAAAGAGGAATGAAGAATGTTCCAGAAGAATTTTGCACAGCAGCACACACAAAATCGTTGACTCTCAGTCCATTTAGTCCACGGTTTAACACAAAACAAGTGTAAGATTCATCTGGTTAATAGGGCTTCAGATACATGTTCACAAACACTACATTTAAGCATGTGTAAACAGCGCATTTTAAAACATTCATTGTTACTTGGAAGATGAGGGTTAAGAGGAAGTATTTTTGGAGGGTGAGAGCGTGAAAACGAAAGGTTACTGCGGATAGTTAACGGGGAGCAGACGGAGAGTGACAGAGAATGACTGTGACGGGAGATTCAGAGGTGAAAGAAGGTCAGGTCAGTCAGAGGAGTGCTGCTTTATTCACTTTAAAGCCAGGTGTGTTTATTTGGGTTGAGGAGCTCACTTCCAGGATCAGACCACTGAGACGGATCACAAACCTGTGAGCATTGAAGGAAAAATACCTTTGTTTTCCTTTAGTCTCTCATTCAAACCATCAACTCTGCAGCTCATGTTTCTTCACTGAGGAAGTGGAGGAGCACTGCATCAAATAAGGAGTCGAATGTTTACAACAACATTACATTTGTTTACTACTAGAGGTTCTTGTATAGTGGTGATGCTTGTCTAATACGCAGTATAGCTGAAGGTGGCTCTCCACACGCGCTGTAAATAGTACAAACCGTTGTACATATAGAGTGTAGTAATTCACAGGGCAGGCTGCCACACAAAAGGATGCAGAGACAGAAATGCCAGGTTTCTACTGTCGCTGTCAGCAAAGCTTCGATGATTTCATTGCACAGGCTGGAACACTGGTAGTTGCAAATATTACAAATGTCAGCGGCTTTAGTTTTAGCGACATGCTAAGTGGAAAATAAAAGTTTTAGCAACCAAAACAAGTAAATAAGAAGCTGCATAAGTGTAACACTGACTAAAAGAACATCTTTGTACTAATCTCTTTACCGGACCACAGCCTCTGACAGGGGCTTGCATATAAAGCTGAAGGATTAGTTTTTGCATGTATAGCCATGTACAGAGCATCTTCACATTATATGTCATGTACATGCTATGAAAAAGGGAATAACCAGCCTAATTATCCACCTGTAAATTACATCCCTGTGTTTTTGTGTCGACTCGGTGAACAGAAACTGTCAGCTAGTCCTTGATGTTAAATCTTCCTGTATAAAACAGAAGAAGCCGTTTGGTCCGGGAGGAACAAAAAGGACATTTTCCTCTCCTGAAGGACCAAATATGCGCTCACACACTCCTGATGTGTGCAGTGTCATTTAAAAACTTTGTCTGAGGCAGTCAGATGGGCTGATGAGCTGCAGTCAGCCATCGCTGTGTTACTGTTAGTGGCAGACTCGTCCATTCCTTTATCTTAAGTGACAGCAGCATGGGCAGACAAACATGTACGGGTGGTTAACAAGACTCAACAGTGTTAGTTTACTCTCAAAAATAAAGTCTCTAAAGTTGCTGATTGCCATCATCAGCATCCGGTCTGCAGCGTTTGTTAGGAAAAAGCTAATAATCTACACATTAATTAGGCTGCAGGACTGTAGTCTACAGCACACTAATGCTTTAAGATAGCAAACAAAGAATGCCTTAAGGAAGCTCAAGTAAAAAAATCTAGTATTCAAGATTTCTGCTGTACAAACTGCCCAGGCTGCACTTTATTTAACGTAACTAAAACACTGTGTTGTGCTTATCTTTTCCTCCATCATTCTATAAGTGGTTACTGTGCAATATACGAAGGAGAACTGTCTCGTGTTTCCACTGGTTCGGATAACACCAGATCCAGGTGGACCCATCATGTTGTCTATTCATGTCTGCTTAGAGCACATGTACCAAACATGTTAAAATTTACTTTCCTTCTTTATGGAAAGCCAGCGCATCGTTTGTAATAACAAAAAAAGAAGGTTCTGATTAAAGACCAGAGGGTCTACCTGAAACGAGGATGTCTACACGGGAGCAGCACAGTCATCATAGTGCCACAGCAGGAAACATGGCTCTGCAAGGCATGCATGTGTTGCTCAGTATTGCATGGCAGACTTGGAACAAATGTTCACAAGCTACTGAAGAAACCGGCTGCTAAATACACCATAAACACTGGATGGTGTGCGAACACGCTCTAATTCGTTTCGACATTTCCACGCTGGCACTTCAGGGCTACTATGTTCAGCACTGAGATGCATGAAGCAGGAAAGCCAGCGTGTGAAAAATGTCACAACAAACAGCAGTAAGATTGTCTTATAATAATAATAATGACTAGAAGCTTTAATTATTATCATTATTATTATTATTATTATAACTGCCTAATTTCAGTCCCATTAAATATATTTCTTTGAGGACATTGCATTATAAACCTCTCACCCACAGATGATAAGTGCTATACAAGTGGAACTCTTTATTATTGTTGTTAAACATGATAATTTGAAAAGGATTTGATTGGTTAACCCTGACTAACTTTGTAAACTTTCTAAAATCCAGTTTTGTATCTTTTCCTTGCAGATGTAGCCAAGGTAGATTATTTTGTATTTCTAAACAACATTTAGGATAGTTTCAGTGTATAAAGCTGGTATGTAGACTACATGGTGTCTGAATTTAGTGGGTTAGACTTTGATATATTTTCCACAGTGAGAAATCTCCCCTTTAACGGTGTAGTAGTGCATCATAACCAAACTTTAAAGCATCTAATTTACTGAAATAGATGGTCCGCTAACTCATTTGTGTCTTTGTTTTTCATGTATAGTAGATAATTTATATATTTATTTATTTATAGAAGATTATTTCTCTAAGCATAAGATGTGCTGCAGGTCCTTGAGGAGAACAGTTTGGAGTTTATTTGAGCAATTAGGTTTCAATGTGCAATACGAGAAAAGGTTCCGCTGCAGCTTACATTGTTCGAGCTCAGTCCGTGTCTTTTTTTCTGCCGCAGTGTTTGTCATAACCCTCCGCCAGTGTACACTTCTTCATGTCGTCCTTGTGACGGAGGAACTTTGAGTGTAAGTAGCATGTTTACATAAAGAAACAGTGTGGAACATTGCCAGTATAATTGTCAGTCTCAGGCTGTTGTGAGCTGAAGTTTTGTAGATATTAGCCGTGGCTGTGAGGCAGGTTTGTTGTGTGTGAGGTTCAAACAATCCCCTGAACAGTAGTTTACTCACTCAAACCACCAGGTGGGACCAACAATAGATATGACACACACACACATGCAGAGGTCTGCTGAACTCTTGTGTAATGACCAGCACCAGCAGGAACAGAGCGAATCACCTCCACAATGTGTGCATTTGTGACCTCGGTGTGGCCCAGGAGCCAAAAACAGAACTGTCTACAATGTCCGGACAATGTTCCATGTTTCCACAAACTTCTGTACTAACTGTCGGCCTTTGGCCTTCGCTGTTCTGTAGCTAGATGTAATGCCCCCACCCCCCAGCTCTTTTCAGCCTCCCCTCCTTACCTGATCCTTCCCAGTGTGCATCCATGTTTGCTTCCCCTCCTGTGTTCCCCTGCACATGCATGATGAAGCCCGGTGTACGTACGTTATAGCAGCATGGTCTACTGTGATGGATGCCTGTAGGTTATTCTGTCGGATCGATTCCCCACAGTAGGATTTCAAAACATCTGAGTCTTCTTGTGAAATAAAGTGAGCAAGTGTGACACGCACAACCACAGCTCGGTTCAGACAGACTGAGCAGAAACACAAACAAGCGCCATTCCTGGAGTCAGTCTCCTCCTCACCTGTTTCTGTAGAAGCTGTGAAAAGAGATCCTGCTGTGCTGGGTCCAGGCTACATCCAGGTCATCTTTTTGTTTTTTGGTGTATGATATTTCAGTGTCTGTGTTTGTGTTCAGCCTCCTCTCCTCCCCTCCCAGGTCTTGCTCTCTTCAGTGTGTCTCTTTGTGAAGTCGTTTCCTGTGATGATGAAAATTTCTCTCTGCCTGAATCTTTGTAGGGAAATATTGACTGAAATTACTACAATGTCATGTGATAGACATATACATTTATTCGATACTGTAATAAATTAACTGAAGATGATATTTAAGGTTTTCTTTATGAAATGCAAGAAAAAAAAATCTTAGAAAAAACTCGGTTTTGAATCATGGCATGAGGTGTAACGTGTTCCTGAAAGAAAACGAAGGTCTTTAATCAAGTGAAGTTGACCTTATTTAAATATAGTTTATTTATTTTCAAGGTTCAACGTGTCTGAGTCATTATTTTATAACTGAACAATATAACAATCAAAGTCAGTGATTCATCGAGTCATCCAGCTATCAAACACCTGTAATCTGAAACTTAGAGGACATTTTCATGTCTCGACTCATAAATACAGTGAAACTTTTTGCAGATTAATAAGTAGTGATGGTCGCCTCACAGTAAGAGGGTCCTGGATTTGAATCAGTGAGCTGGGCCTCTCCCATGTGTACGCACATGAGTACCCCATATGCACGTTAGGTTAACTGGTGACGCTAAATTAGCTGAATGAATGGTTGCCTGTGTCTCTGTATCGACAGACTGATCACCTGTTTCAGGTAAAAAAAGGTAAAAATGTATAATGGTGGTGGCACACCATTGTTTATTAATTATTAGCTCTAAAGACAAAGGTATTTGTGTGTGTGTGGGGGGGGACTCAAAAGTACCATATGCACTTTCATGGCCATGTGAGGCCTGTTCCCTCATTATCACAATAAAAGCAGATAAACAATCTGGGATTGATTCCGAGGGCTGAATTTCCATTTCATAGCTTTTCACTGACAAACTTAATATAAAGTTGAAAGAAATGTTGATGAAAGTGAAGGAGGCCATCAGGTTTCGTCTCCTGTCCAAGCGCCTTCTTTAGTTTGAGAACAACTGTGGAGACACACAGACCAATATCTCCTCTTTGACTCCCATCACCCACTGAAACACAAACATGGGGTGATCAGGATCCAACACCACTGAGCAGAGAACGTTCCATGTACCTGAGGATTTATACGGGTAATCTACGCTGTAGCTACGTTATAGCCACAAAACTCTCTGAAACCCTACGCCAGGGGTCTGCAACCTTTTACACCCAAAGAGCCACTTGGACCCGGTTTCCACGCAAAAGAAAACACTGGGAGCCGCAAATACTTTTTGACATCTAAAATGAAGATAACACTGTATATATATTGTTTTTTGTACCTTTGTGTGAACAACTAAGGTGTGCTGCTTATGAAATCCATGAAGTGCTACAGAGAAAATTACATTTTATTTATGTAATCAACACATTTTGAACTCTTAAAGAAATATAACAAAAGCAAAGACACCCAGCTGAACTAAAATGATCCATGTAGCAAACAAAAACTGTTGTGAGCCGCCTCCCTTATATCTCCTTTGGGCTTTTGGAGCCTTGACCTGACTTTTAAAAAATAATTGGTAAAAAAAAGCTCTATGCTGCTGAAAAATTGAAAATAGATATTTGCAAAATTCTGCCTAAATATGTATTTTACCTGGTTAATTCGTGCGGCGGGGGCGTGGTCTGCAGCGCCGCTGCAGGGAAGGCGGACGCACCTGAGCGGCACCCGCAATCACGCCTCGCCGCCTTAAAGTCTGCGCTATCTGTGCTGTTGTGTTGGTGGTGTGTGTCGGGCTGTGAGCTGCGAAGCTACAGCCGGCCGTATGCGTACAGCAACCGCGTGTGAAAAGCGCGTTCATGCAAACATCGTCGGGTCTGCCGTGGTATGTTTACAATGGGACTTCTGCTCCTGAACCTCTGCGCACAGCGTCTGCTAATCGGTGCTGTGCGAAGTCAGTTTACGCAGGACTGTAAGCTGTCATCTGTCGTCTGTGAGGCGTGAGCAGTGTTTGTCTTTAACATAGTTCACGGTGCAGCTGCTGACATAATGTGGATCCGAAGATCCATAATTGGCCTACCCGGGGTTGAAAGTCTCGAT
Organism: Oreochromis niloticus; assembly: GCF_001858045.2. Classification (NCBI taxonomy): domain Eukaryota; kingdom Metazoa; phylum Chordata; class Actinopteri; order Cichliformes; family Cichlidae; genus Oreochromis; species Oreochromis niloticus. The sequence goes on from NW_020328445.1 coordinate 9,365, forward strand.
AAATGCACGGTGTTTCGGCGGAATACCGGCTTCCGCGAGTGTGACGCTTATATTGAGCGAGGAAAAAATAATAGAATATAATTTTATATTTATATTTCAATATCACAATAATCTTCCAATTTAGAACTACAAGTTTAAAAGAACTAACATAAATAAAATACACTTCAGCGAAATACTTCTAATTTATTTTCCCAAACACGCGGAGCCGCACTATAAGGACTAAAGAGCCGCATGCGGCTCCGGAGCCGCGGGTTGCCGACCCCTGGTCTGGCCTAATGTCTGTATAGCTATAAGTCAGCACAGGATTAGGATAGAAGGAGGCTGCTGAATGAGTGAGCTTTCACCCAGCCAGCAGACTGGTGTTGATGTTACACCAGCCCATCCCATAATTTGTAACAAGAACAAATAGCATTGTTAGCTACTGACACCTGATTGTTTGCATCGTCTGCTGTTTATTAAAGATTCTTCAGGAAGACAGTTTTGGTATCTCAGATTTGTATGCACTACTTTTCATTTGATGTCTAGACTAGAATTTAGCCAAGTTACAGTCTGTTGGTACAATACACAGAAAATCACTCCTCCCAATTAAGATGCTAAATGGTTACCAACCTGGTCGGTAACAGTAAGATTTAATAAAGATAAATAGGAGGGGAAGTTCCCTCCCTGGGCTCCCGCTTACAGGGATGTTTAACACAGCTATAGCTAAACAGCAGTTCAGAGTTCAGCACCATCATCTGTAATACAGCTTCCTGTCTGTGTTCACTGGCAAGTTAACTATCTCCACATTAAGCCAGAGCTCAAGTAAAAAAATGTACAACAAGGTGCATCATATTCTAGGTGGATTATTGGACCCCAACTTTTACAGTTTCAGACTAGTTTTTGGCCTGAATGATGTCCAATCAACTTTTAATGCTCAAAGCAGTGAGCTCAAAATCACTCAGGCAACATGAAGTCTGCCCTCTTTGTTTTGTTTTAATAATGAGGTGTCAGAGTTTCCCAGTTTTTCAATTGTTGTGGGTAAAATGGCGATTTCACCAAGGCGGGACCTTATACCAGGGTCACAGACTTTATATAAAAGATATACTGTGACTTCACCAATTGATTAGCGTTGTGGCATCATCAGCCAAGGGAGGGGTGGATCTGAATTAGAATCTAAGGGACACTGCCTCTTCCTACGTGGGTGACTTGTAAATCCCATGATGAAGCATACCCTGCTTTATCCTCTATCCTCAAAAGCTACAAAATGACCTTCATGTTTTTTTTTTATGTCATCTAAAATTACCAATTAAGAGCATAAATGCATCAGCAAGGTGATGGAGCTCATGTACAAGTCTCATTTCTGCAACCTCAAGAGTTCCCACCTTTCTGGTGATTTAAAAGAATTTCATTCAGAATGGCTTTATTTTCCAGACCTGGTAGCTACATCTGTTTTTATACACAGTATGTACTCAGTGTGCATTTGTTACATTGTATCTTCGCCCCAAAAGTTAGTCAGATAAATAAGAAAAGATTCATTCCTCTTCTTGCACACAAACAGCACATAAACAGCTGATTCATCACAGAGACGTTGCCCTTAGCCAGAGAGAGCAGAGTAGCAGCAGAGCTGTGGGAACACCCTACCCCGGGTCGCTGAGGTGTTTAATCATCATTATTGTCTAGTCCTACACCCACCTCTCCTGGTCCCTGTAGCCCAGTGTGTTTCCTCTTATTGTATTCAGACAGCATCTACAGCATGTCATATGCGCAAAAACATGCTAGCTTGTAATGTTGTTGTTTTATTGTGTCACTTCCAAAGGCATTGATCTGTAAATGTTTTATAGAAAAAACACATTGAGGAAAATAGTCATCTGTTCTTATGGAAACACCAATCTGTCAGTCTGTCATTGAGTTCTGTGTGACAGTGTGATTTAACTGAAATGTAAAACCGTAATAACATTCCAGCTAAATTATGCTAAAGGAGAAAAAGATGCTTGAATTAGACGTAATTCAATCCCTAAAAACAAAGCACCAAATGTTGCTGTAAACTGCTCCTCCAATCAGTAAAACATATTAGCATGCTTCTAGTCTGTAGTGTAATAAAAATAATAAATCTAATATTTTAAATAGCCGCCTTTTTCAGGCATGAAGGGTCAGGTCGGTGGAGGTCAGATTTGTAAGTGAAGGCCACCATCTAGTGGAAGCAACAGATCTCTGCAGACAGTCAGTTAACTGTATTCCTTGAAGCATATTTCCATGTGTAGCTGTGATATTTTTATTATAAAATGTTTCCTATATCATTAATTACAACTTTTCATAGCTTTTTACAGGAATTAGCCCCTGTTATGGAGTGGATAATGAAAAATGTTGTGTTTTTGCCATGATGGGTTTTGATTTCATTGTGTTTTGTTATGTTAAATAAAAGATTTTTTTTCCCACAAAACAAGGACAATCGGGTTTGTATGAAGTAAGAGATGATTTAGAAATATGTAATAGGTAAAGGACCCAGTAAAAGTATGATAAAGATTTTTAAAAGTATTCCTGTGCAAAAGTCAAAGACCGCTCTGTCCTTTAAGGTGCTATAATAGTTTGGTCACTTCAGGGTTAGAGAGCTACGACTACAACAGAACATTTATGGGATTAATATCCTGCCACGCCATGAAACTGGCAGGACATAAATCCCACACATCACCTACAGAATCAAAAAGTCCTTCCTCGTGACGGTTCAAACCCAGGTCACTACTGTGTCCAAACCCCTGAGTACTCTGAGTAGTATGACCTCCGTGCTGTTTGTAACTTGTAAAAAATATCACTGTGTGTTTGGCTCCTCCAGGTGATGGCGATGATGACGAGGAGGAAGGTCGTGAGGAGCGCCTTCCATCTTGTTACGACTACGTCATGCATTTCCTCACCGTCTTCTGGAAGGTTCTGTTTGCCTGCGTCCCGCCAACAGAGTACTGGAACGGCTGGGCCTGCTTCTTCGTGTCCATCAGCGCCATCGGGCTCCTCACCGCCATCATCGGGGATTTGGCATCACATTTCGGCTGCACCGTGGGGCTGCGGGACACTGTGACCGCCGTGGTGTTTGTGGCGCTGGGAACTTCCATTCCAGGTGAGTAAATGTCCCGTTTCACTGTGTGAGAGCAAGAAAAGGCAGAAAGGAGCGTGGATGATTTGATTGTTTTGAGTATTGGATGGATTATGGGAGAATACCCAGATTTATGAGTGCATGTAGTGTCACTTTGTAACTTTGTAGTTGTTTTGTGTCCTTCAGTCATTTTGCATCATTTTGCATCTGTTTATAATCATCTATTTGTATCTTTTGTGTGATTTTGTAGGTGGTTTGTTGCTCTTTCTGGCCATTTTATGTCTCTTTGTCATTTTGCATCTTTTTAATTGTTTTTAGTCACTTTTTTGTCATTTTTGTGTCTCTGAATCATTTCAATCATTTTCAGTCATCTTACTGGACACAAGCTTTGCGCCTCTTTAAAGTAATTTTGGATCTCTCTGTAGTTGCTTTGACTTTCTGTCAATCATTTTGTACCTTTGCAGTTGTTTTTTGTATCTTTTTGGTCATTGTTTGTCTCTTTGGAATCATCTAATTGCTTTCTATTTAAAAAATTTCTGGGGTGTGAAGGTGTGTGACTCACATTTTCCACCTTTTCCTTCTCCAGACACCTTTGCTAGCAAAGTGGCTGCCATACAAGACCAGCATGCCGACGCATCGGTTGGAAATGTCACTGGCAGCAACGCAGTCAACGTGTTCCTGGGGATCGGAGTGGCATGGTCAGTGGCCGCCGTGTACTGGAGAATTAAAGGAAAGGAGTTCCGGGTGGATCCTGGATCACTGGCGTTCTCCGTCACGCTCTTCACCATCTTCACGTTCATCTGCATGTCCGTGCTATTGTTCAGACGCCGGCCCTCCATCGGCGGAGAGCTTGGCGGCCCGAAAGTGTCCCGCCTCCTGACCACCCTCCTGTTCCTGGGTCTGTGGTTCCTCTACATCCTCTTCTCCAGCCTAGAGGCCTACTGTCACATCAACGGCTTTTAAAGAGGAGATGAAGAATGTTCCAGAAGAATTTTGCACAGCAGCACACACAAAATCGTTGACTCTCAGTCCATTTAGTCCACGGTTTAACACAAAACAAGTGTAAGATTCATCTGGTTAATAGGGCTTCAGATACATGTTCACAAACACTACATTTAAGCATGTGTAAACAGCGCATTTTAAACACATTCATTGTTACTTGGAAGATGAGGGTTAAGAGGAAGTATTTGGGAGGGTGAGAGCGTGAAAACGAAAGGTTACTGCGGATAGTTAACGGGGAGCAGACGGAGAGTGACAGAGAATGACTGTGACGGGAGATTCAGAGGTGAAAAGAAGGTCAGGTCAGTCAGAGGAGTGCTGCTTTATTCACTTTAAAGCCAGGTGTGTTTATTTTGGGTTGAGGAGCTCACTTCCAGGATCAGACCACTGAGACGGATCACAAACCTGTGAGCATTGAAGGAAAAATACCTTTGTTTTCCTTTAGTCTCTCATTCAAACCATCAACTCTGCAGCTTCATGTTTCTTCACTGAGGAAGTGGAGGAGCACTGCATCAAATAAGGAGTCGAATGTTTACAACAACATTACATTTGTTTACTACTAGAGGTTCTTGTATAGTGGTGATGCTTGTCTAATACGCAGTATAGCTGAAGGTGGCTCTCCACACGCGCTGTAAATAGTACAAACCGTTGTACATATAGAGTGTAGTAATTTCACAGGGCAGGCTGCCACACAAAAGGATGCAGAGACAGAAATGCCAGGTTTCTACTGTCGCTGTCAGCAAAGCTTCGATGATTTTCATTGCACAGGCTGGAACACTGGTAGTTGCAAATATTACAAATGTCAGCGGCTTTAGTTTTAGCGACATGCTAAGTGGAAAATAAAAGTTTTAGCAACCAAAACAAGTAAATAAGAAGCTGCATAAGTGTAACACTGACTAAAAGAACATCTTTGTACTAATCTCTTTACCGGACCACAGCCTCTGACAGGGGCTTGCATATAAAGCTGAAGGATTAGTTTTTGCATGTATAGCCATGTACAGAGCATCTTCACATTATATGTCATGTACATGCTATGAAAAAGGGAATAACCAGCCTAATTATCCACCTGTAAATTACATCCCTGTGTTTTTGTGTCGACTCGGTGAACAGAAACTGTCAGCTAGTCCTTGATGTTAAATCTTCCTGTATAAAACAGAAGAAGCCGTTTGGTCCGGGAGGAACAAAAAGGACATTTTCCTCTCCTGAAGGACCAAATATGCGCTCACACACTCCTGATGTGTGCAGTGTCATTTAAAAACTTTGTCTGAGGCAGTCAGATGGGCTGATGAGCTGCAGTCAGCCATCGCTGTGTTACTGTTAGTGGCAGACTCGTCCATTCCTTTATCTTAAGTGACAGCAGCATGGCAGACAAACATGTACGGGTGGTTAACAAGACTCAACAGTGTTAGTTTACTCTCAAAAATAAAGTCTCTAAAGTTGCTGATTGCCATCATCAGCATCCGGTCTGCAGCGTTTGTTAGGAAAAAGCTAATAATCTACACATTAATTAGGCTGCAGGACTGTAGTCTACAGCACACTAATGCTTTAAGATAGCAAACAAAGAATGCCTTAAGGGAAGCTCAAGTAAAAAAATCTAGTATTCAAGATTTCTGCTGTACAAACTGCCCAGGCTGCACTTTATTTAACGTAACTAAAACACTGTGTTGTGCTTATCTTTTCCTCCATCATTCTATAAGTGGTTACTGTGCAATATACGAAGGGAGAACTGTCTCGTGTTTCCACTGGTTCGGATAACACCAGATCCAGGTGGACCCATCATGTTGTCTATTCATGTCTGCTTAGAGCACATGTACCAAACATGTTAAAAATTTACTTTCCTTCTTTATGGAAAGCCAGCGCATCGTTTGTAATAACAAAAAAAGAAGGTTCTGATTAAAGACCAGAGGGTCTACCTGAAACGAGGATGTCTACACGGGAGCAGCACAGTCATCATAGTGCCACAGCAGGAAACATGGCTCTGCAAGGCATGCATGTGTTGCTCAGTATTGCATGGCAGACTTGGAACAAATGTTCACAAGCTACTGAAGAAACCGGCTGCTAAATACACCATAAAACACTGGATGGTGTGCGAACACGCTCTAATTCGTTTCGACATTTCCACGCTGGCACTTCAGGGCTACTATGTTCAGCACTGAGATGCATGAAGCAGGAAAGCCAGCGTGTGAAAAATGTCACAACAAACAGCAGTAAGATTGTCTTATAATAATAATAATGACTAGAAGCTTTAATTATTATCATTATTATTATTATTATTATAACTGCCTAATTTCAGTCCCATTAAATATATTTCTTTGAGGACATTGCATTATAAACCTCTCACCCACAGATGATAAGTGCTATACAAGTGGAACTCTTTATTATTGTTGTTAAACATGATAATTTGAAAAGGATTTGATTGGTTAACCCTGACTAACTTTGTAAACTTTCTAAAATCCAGTTTTGTATCTTTTTCCTTGCAGATGTAGCCAAGGTAGATTATTTTGTATTTCTAAACAACATTTAGGATAGTTTCAGTGTATAAAGCTGGTATGTAGACTACATGGTGTCTGAATTTAGTGGGTTAGACTTTGATATATTTTCCACAGTGAGAAATCTCCCCTTTAACGGTGTAGTAGTGCATCATAACCAAACTTTAAAGCATCTAATTTACTGAAATAGATGGTCCGCTAACTCATTTGTGTCTTTGTTTTTCATGTATAGTAGATAATTTATATATTTATTTATTATAGAAGATTATTTCTCTAAGCATAAGATGTGCTGCAGGTCCTTGAGGAGAACAGTTTGGAGTTTATTTGAGCAATTAGGTTTCAATGTGCAATACGAGAAAAGGTTCCGCTGCAGCTTACATTGTTCGAGCTCAGTCCGTGTCTTTTTTTCTGCCGCAGTGTTTGTCATAACCCTCCGCCAGTGTACACTTCTTCATGTCGTCCTTGTGACGGAGGAACTTTGAGTGTAAGTAGCATGTTTACATAAAGAAACAGTGTGGAACATTGCCAGTATAATTGTCAGTCTCAGGCTGTTGTGAGCTGAAGTTTTGTAGATATTAGCCGTGGCTGTGAGGCAGGTTTGTTGTGTGTGAGGTTCAAACAATCCCCTGAACAGTAGTTTACTCACTCAAACCACCAGGTGGGACCAACAATAGATATGACACACACACACATGCAGAGGTCTGCTGAACTCTTGTGTAATGACCAGCACCAGCAGGAACAGAGCGAATCACCTCCACAATGTGTGCATTTGTGACCTCGGTGTGGCCCAGGAGCCAAAACAGAACTGTCTACAATGTCCGGACAATGTTCCATGTTTCCACAAACTTCTGTACTAACTGTCGGCCTTTGGCCTTCGCTGTTCTGTAGCTAGATGTAATGCCCCCACCCCCCAGCTCTTTTCAGCCTCCCCTCCTTACCTGATCCTTCCCAGTGTGCATCCATGTTTGCTTCCCCTCCTGTGTTCCCCTGCACATGCATGATGAAGCCCGGTGTACGTACGTTATAGCAGCATGGTCTACTGTGATGGATGCCTGTAGGTTATTCTGTCGGATCGATTCCCCACAGTAGGATTTCAAAACATCTGAGTCTTCTTGTGAAATAAAGTGAGCAAGTGTGACACGCACAACCACAGCTCGGTTCAGACAGACTGAGCAGAAACACAAACAAGCGCCATTCCTGGAGTCAGTCTCCTCCTCACCTGTTTCTGTAGAAGCTGTGAAAGAGATCCTGCTGTGCTGGGTCCAGGCTACATCCCAGGTCATCTTTTTGTTTTTTGGTGTATGATATTTCAGTGTCTGTTGTTTGTGTTCAGCCTCCTCTCCTCCCCTCCCAGGTCTTGCTCTCTTCAGTGTGTCTCTTTGTGAAGTCGTTTCCTGTGATGATGAAAATTTCTCTCTGCCTGAATCTTTGTAGGGAAATATTGACTGAAATTACTACAATGTCATGTGATAGACATATACATTTATTCGATACTGTAATAAATTAACTGAAGATGATATTTAAGGTTTTCTTTATGAAATGCAAGAAAAAAAAATCTTAGAAAAAAACTCGGTTTTGAATCATGGCATGAGGTGTAACGTGTTCCTGAAAGAAAACGAAGGTCTTTAATCAAGTGAAGTTGACCTTATTTAAATATAGTTTATTTATTTTCAAGGTTCAACGTGTCTGAGTCATTATTTTATAACTGAACAATATAACAATCAAAGTCAGTGATTCATCGAGTCATCCAGCTATCAAACACCTGTAATCTGAAACTTAGAGGACATTTTTCATGTCTCGACTCATAAATACAGTGAAACTTTTTGCAGATTAATAAGTAGTGATGGTCGCCTCACAGTAAGAGGGTCCTGGATTTGAATCAGTGAGCTGGGCCTCTCCCATGTGTACGCACATGAGTACCCCATATGCACGTTAGGTTAACTGGTGACGCTAAATTAGCTGAATGAATGGTTGCCTGTGTCTCTGTATCGACAGACTGATCACCTGTTTCAGGTAAAAAAAGGTAAAAAATGTATAATGGTGGTGGCACACCATTGTTTATTAATTATTAGCTCTAAAGACAAAGGTATTTGTGTGTGTGTGTGTGTGGGGGGGGGGACTCAAAAGTACCATATGCACTTTCATGGCCATGTGAGGCCTGTTCCCTCATTATCACAATAAAAGCAGATAAACAATCTGGGATTGATTCCGAGGGCTGAATTTCCATTTCATAGCTTTTCACTGACAAACTTAATATAAAGTTGAAAGAAATGTTGATGAAAGTGAAGGAGGCCATCAGGTTTCGTCTCCTGTCCAAGCGCCTTCTTTAGTTTGAGAACAACTGTGGAGACACACAGACCAATATCTCCTCTTTGACTCCCATCACCCACTGAAACACAAACATGGGTGATCAGGATCCAACACCACTGAGCAGAGAACGTTCCATGTACCTGAGGATTTATACGGGTAATCTACGCTGTAGCTACGTTATAGCCACAAAACTCTCTGAAACCCTACGCCAGGGGTCTGCAACCTTTTACACCCAAAGAGCCACTTGGACCCGGTTTCCACGCAAAAGAAAACACTGGGAGCCGCAAATACTTTTTGACATCTAAAATGAAGATAACACTGTATATATATTGTTTTTTGTACCTTTGTGTGAACAACTAAGGTGTGCTGCTTATGAAATCCATGAAGTGCTACAGAGAAAATTACATTTTATTTATGTAATCAACACATTTTGAACTCTTAAAGAAATATAACAAAAGCAAAGACACCCAGCTGAACTAAAATGATCCATGTAGCAAACAAAAACTGTTGTGAGCCGCCTCCCTTATATCTCCTTTGGGCTTTTGGAGCCTTGACCTGACTTTTAAAAAATAATTGGTAAAAAAAAAAGCTCTATGCTGCTGAAAAATTGAAAATAGATATTTGCAAAATTCTGCCTAAATATGTATTTTACCTGGTTAATTCGTGCGGCGGGGGCGTGGTCTGCAGCGCCGCTGCAGGGAAGGCGGACGCACCTGAGCGGCACCCGCAATCACGCCTCGCCGCCTTAAAGTCTGCGCTATCTGTGCTGTTGTGTTGGTGGTGTGTGTCGGGCTGTGAGCTGCGAAGCTACAGCCGGCTGTATGCGTACAGCAACCGCGTGTGAAAAGCGCGTTCATGCAAACATCGTCGGGTCTGCCGTGGTATGTTTACAATGGGACTTCTGCTCCTGAACCTCTGCGCACAGCGTCTGCTAATCGGTGCTGTGCGAAGTCAGTTTACGCAGGACTGTAAGCTGTCATCTGTCGTCTGTGAGGCGTGAGCAGTGTTTGTCTTTAACATAGTTCACGGTGCAGCTGCTGACATAATGTGGATCCGAAGATCCATAATTGGCCTACCCGGGGTTGAAAGTCTCGATAAATGCACGGTGTTTCGGCGGGAATACCGGCTTCCGCGAGTGTGACGCTTATATTGAGCGAGGAAAAAATAATAGAATATAATTTTATATTTATATTTCAATATCACAATAATCTTCCAATTTAGAACTACAAGTTTAAAAGAACTAACATAAATAAAATACACTTCAGCGAAATACTTCTAATTTATTTTCCCAAACCACGCGGAGCCGCACTATAAGGACTAAAGAGCCGCATGCGGCTCCGGAGCCGCGGGTTGCCGACCCCTGGCCTGGATGAACCAGCTCCCCCTGCTGGATTCAATCCAGTTTCAGCAGGCATTCAGTCTGGCTGCCAACGTCACCCTACTAGCTGTCAACATTCGTAATGACAGGCTCATCATGACAGGAAGTGGCATCTACACCCCTTTTTCTGCCACCTACCACCACGCCAGGAAAGGGGACCCAGAGGAGGGCAGGCTGCTGGTGGCCAGAGTGCCAGTTTTGGAGCCACTTGAGGTAAAACAAAGTGCAGCCAAAGAGGTGGAGGCTGGTGGTGGGGAGTCAACAATATCAGCGGCTACAGACTCTGGATACTGCTACCAAGATAGCTGTGATGACCCTCCTCCTCCCTCCTACCCCACCTTCATCTCCTCTATGATGTATGACACATTTACATTTGTCCTCTTAAATGAGACACAAGGCGACATTAAAGTGTGCAACGGCACTTTCTGCTGCCGCCTGCAGTACAGGTGGTTACTGCAAGACCATAAAGAGCTCTATGCTTTCGGCGCACTTGCAGGAACACACACCGTCAACGGACGTTACGCACTGCAGGCAAGAATCACATGAATTTGAATATTTCTAAAAAGGTTAAAACTGACAACTCACTACTTTTATTTGCCACATGTTAAATATCTACAGGTTTGTGCAGTAGTCTGTTGTGCAGGGTTGGATCAGAGCTCTTGTGGACAGGAGCGGAAGAGCAGAGTCTAAAATGGACTTCCTGTTGGAGGGGAACTTTGACACCAAATACAGAGTCTATTCTGACAAGCCGAATGTTCCTGGAGCAGCCAGAGAGTCTGGAGAAAGCTGGACTTCCTGTTGGAGGGGAACTTTGACACCAAATACGTGTACCCATCTATTCTGACAAGCCGAATGTTCCTGGAGCAGCCAGAGAGTCTGGAGAAAGCTGCAGACGGAGACTGACCATGAAACATTCAAACACGAAGGGTGGCCTGGTCACTGCCTGCCTGTATGGACGAATGTACCACCTGGACAATGAATAAACTTTAGAGGGATCAGGAAAATAAAGTTCAGTGTTATGGTTAAGAGCTGCTCCAACCTTCAGCTGTTACACATTTCTTTTTATCTCTTATAAAATAAACCAAAACAAATGTTATATTCATCTGTTACTTAATCTTTACAGTACAACATTCCACCAAGTAGCATTTATCCTCTGTTTGAATGTTGCATATTCCTCAAAAGGCAATATTTAATAGTTTCTCTCTCTCTCTCACACACACACACACACACACACACACA
>NW_020328446.1:0-8429 GCF_001858045.2 Oreochromis niloticus
TTAACTGGTGACGCTAAATTAGCTGAATGAATGGTTGCCTGTGTCTCTGTATCGACAGACTGATCACCTGTTTCAGGTAAAAAAAGGTAAAAAATGTATAATGGTGTGGCACACCATTGTTTATTAATTATTAGCTCTAAAGACAAAGGTTATTTGTGTGTGTGTGGGGGGGGACTCAAAAGTACCATATGCACTTTCATGGCCATGTGAGGCCTGTTCCCTCATTATCACAATAAAAGCAGATAAACAATCTGGGATTGATTCCGAGGGCTGAATTTCCATTTCATAGCTTTTCACTGACAAACTTAATATAAAGTTGAAAGAAATGTTGATGAAAGTGAAGGAGGCCATCAGGTTTCGTCTCCTGTCCAAGCGCCTTCTTTAGTTTGAGAACAACTGTGGAGACACACAGACCAATATCTCCTCTTTGACTCCCATCACCCACTGAAACACAAACATGGGGTGATCAGGATCCAACACCACTGAGCAGAGAACGTTCCATGTACCTGAGGATTTATACGGGTAATCTACGCTGTAGCTACGTTATAGCCACAAAACTCTCTGAAACCCTACGCCAGGGGTCTGCAACCTTTTACACCCAAAGAGCCACTTGGACCCGGTTTCCACGCAAAAGAAAACACTGGGAGCCGCAAATACTTTTGACATCTAAAATGAAGATAACACTGTATATATATTGTTTTTTGTACCTTTGTGTGAACAACTAAGGTGTGCTGCTTATGAAATCCATGAAGTGCTACAGAGAAAATTACATTTTATTTATGTAATCAACACATTTTGAACTCTTAAAGAAATATAACAAAAGCAAAGACACCCAGCTGAACTAAAATGATCCATGTAGCAAACAAAAACTGTTGTGAGCCGCCTCCCTTATATCTCCTTTGGGCTTTTGGAGCCTTGACCTGACTTTTAAAAAATAATTGGTAAAAAAAAGCTCTATGCTGCTGAAAAATTGAAAATAGATATTTGCAAAATTCTGCCTAAATATGTATTTTACCTGGTTAATTCGTGCGGCGGGGGCGTGGTCTGCAGCGCCGCTGCAGGGAAGGCGGACGCACCTGAGCGGCACCCGCAATCACGCCTCGCCGCCTTAAAGTCTGCGCTATCTGTGCTGTTGTGTTGGTGGTGTGTGTCGGGCTGTGAGCTGCGAAGCTACAGCCGGCCGTATGCGTACAGCAACCGCGTGTGAAAAGCGCGTTCATGCAAACATCGTCGGGTCTGCCGTGGTATGTTTACAATGGGACTTCTGCTCCTGAACCTCTGCGCACAGCGTCTGCTAATCGGTGCTGTGCGAAGTCAGTTTACGCAGGACTGTAAGCTGTCATCTGTCGTCTGTGAGGCGTGAGCAGTGTTTGTCTTTAACATAGTTCACGGTGCAGCTGCTGACATAATGTGGATCCGAAGATCCATAATTGGCCTACCCGGGGTTGAAAGTCTCGATAAATGCACGGTGTTTCGGCGGAATACCGGCTTCCGCGAGTGTGACGCTTATATTGAGCGAGGAAAAAATAATAGAATATAATTTTATATTTATATTTCAATATCACAATAATCTTCCAATTTAGAACTACAAGTTTAAAAGAACTAACATAAATAAATACACTTCAGCGAAATACTTCTAATTTATTTTCCCAAACCACGCGGAGCCGCACTATAAGGACTAAAGAGCCGCATGCGGCTCCGGAGCCGCGGGTTGCCGACCCCTGGTCTGGCCTAATGTCTGTATAGCTATAAGTCAGCACAGGATTAGGATAGAAGGAGGCTGCTGAATGAGTGAGCTTTCACCCAGCCAGCAGACTGGTGTTGATGTTACACCAGCCCATCCCATAATTTGTAACAAGAACAAATAGCATTGTTAGCTACTGACACCTGATTGTTTGCATCGTCTGCTGTTTATTAAAGATTCTTCAGGAAGACAGTTTTGGTATCTCAGATTTGTATGCACTACTTTTCATTTGATGTCTAGACTAGAATTTAGCCAAGTTACAGTCTGTTGGTACAATACACAGAAAATCACTCCTCCCAATTAAGATGCTAAATGGTTACCAACCTGGTCGGTAACAGTAAGATTTAATAAAGATAAATAGGAGGGGAAGTTCCCTCCCTGGGCTCCCGCTTACAGGGATGTTTAACACAGCTATAGCTAAACAGCAGTTCAGAGTTCAGCACCATCATCTGTAATACAGCTTCCTGTCTGTGTTCACTGGCAAGTTAACTATCTCCACATTAAGCCAGAGCTCAAGTAAAAAAATGTACAACAAGGTGCATCATATTCTAGGTGGATTATTGGACCCCAACTTTTACAGTTTCAGACTAGTTTTTGGCCTGAATGATGTCCAATCAACTTTTAATGCTCAAAGCAGTGAGCTCAAAATCACTCAGGCAACATGAAGTCTGCCCTCTTTGTTTTGTTTTAATAATGAGGTGTCAGAGTTTTCCCAGTTTTTCAATTGTTGTGGGTAAAATGGCGATTTCACCAAGGCGGGACCTTATACCAGGGTCACAGACTTTATATAAAAGATATACTGTGACTTCACCAATTGATTAGCGTTGTGGCATCATCAGCCAAGGGAGGGGTGGATCTGAATTAGAATCTAAGGGACACTGCCTCTTCCTACGTGGGTGACTTGTAAATCCCATGATGAAGCATACCCTGCTTTATCCTCTATCCTCAAAAGCTACAAAATGACCTTCATGTTTTTTTTTTATGTCATCTAAAATTACCAATTAAGAGCATAAATGCATCAGCAAGGTGATGGAGCTCATGTACAAGTCTCATTTCTGCAACCTCAAGAGTTCCCACCTTTCTGGTGATTTAAAAGAATTTCATTCAGAATGGCTTTATTTTCCAGACCTGGTAGCTACATCTGTTTTTATACACAGTATGTACTCAGTGTGCATTTGTTACATTGTATCTTCGCCCCAAAAGTTAGTCAGATAAATAAGAAAAGATTCATTCCTCTTCTTGCACACAAACAGCACATAAACAGCTGATTCATCACAGAGACGTTGCCCTTAGCCAGAGAGAGCAGAGTAGCAGCAGAGCTGTGGGAACACCCTACCCCGGGTCGCTGAGGTGTTTAATCATCATTATTGTCTAGTCCTACACCCACCTCTCCTGGTCCCTGTAGCCCAGTGTGTTTCCTCTTATTGTATTCAGACAGCATCTACAGCATGTCATATGCGCAAAAACATGCTAGCTTGTAATGTTGTTGTTTTATTGTGTCACTTCCAAAGGCATTGATCTGTAAATGTTTTATAGAAAAAACACATTGAGGAAAATAGTCATCTGTTCTTATGGAAACACCAATCTGTCAGTCTGTCATTGAGTTCTGTGTGACAGTGTGATTTAACTGAAATGTAAAACCGTAATAACATTCCAGCTAAATTATGCTAAAGGAGAAAAAGATGCTTGAATTAGACGTAATTCAATCCCTAAAAACAAAGCACCAAATGTTGCTGTAAACTGCTCCTCCAATCAGTAAAACATATTAGCATGCTTCTAGTCTGTAGTGTAATAAAAATAATAAATCTAATATTTTAAATAGCCGCCTTTTTCAGGCATGAAGGGTCAGGTCGGTGGAGGTCAGATTTGTAAGTGAAGGCCACCATCTAGTGGAAGCAACAGATCTCTGCAGACAGTCAGTTAACTGTATTCCTTGAAGCATATTTCCATGTGTAGCTGTGATATTTTTATTATAAAAATGTTTCCTATATCATTAATTACAACTTTTCATAGCTTTTTACAGGAATTAGCCCCTGTTATGGAGTGGATAATGAAAAATGTTGTGTTTTTGCCATGATGGGTTTTGATTTCATTGTGTTTTGTTATGTTAAATAAAAGATTTTTTTTCCCACAAAACAAGGACAATCGGGTTTGTATGAAGTAAGAGATGATTTAGAAATATGTAATAGGTAAAGGACCAGTAAAAGTATGATAAAGATTTTTAAAAGTATTCCTGTGCAAAAGTCAAAGACCGCTCTGTCCTTTAAGGTGCTATAATAGTTTGGTCACTTCAGGGTTAGAGAGCTACGACTACAACAGAACATTTATGGGATTAATATCCTGCCACGCCATGAAACTGGCAGGACATAAATCCCACACATCACCTACAGAATCAAAAAGTCCTTCCTCGTGACGGTTCAAACCCAGGTCACTACTGTGTCCAAACCCCTGAGTACTCTGAGTAGTATGACCTCCGTGCTGTTTGTAACTTGTAAAAAATATCACTGTGTGTTTGGCTCCTCCAGGTGATGGCGATGATGACGAGGAGGAAGGTCGTGAGGAGCGCCTTCCATCTTGTTACGACTACGTCATGCATTTCCTCACCGTCTTCTGGAAGGTTCTGTTTGCCTGCGTCCCGCCAACAGAGTACTGGAACGGCTGGGCCTGCTTCTTCGTGTCCATCAGCGCCATCGGGCTCCTCACCGCCATCATCGGGGATTTGGCATCGCATTTCGGCTGCACCGTGGGGCTGCGGGACACTGTGACCGCCGTGGTGTTTGTGGCGCTGGGAACTTCCATTCCAGGTGAGTAAATGTCCCGTTTCACTGTGTGAGAGCAAGAAAAGGCAGAAAGGAGCGTGGATGATTTGATTGTTTTGAGTATTGGATGGATTATGGGAGAATACCCAGATTTATGAGTGCATGTAGTGTCACTTTGTAACTTTGTAGTTGTTTTGTGTCCTTCAGTCATTTTGCATCATTTTGCATCTGTTTATAATCATCTATTTGTATCTTTTGTGTGATTTTGTAGGTGGTTGTTGCTCTTTCTGGCCATTTTATGTCTCTTTGTCATTTTGCATCTTTTTAATTGTTTTTAGTCACTTTTTGTCATTTTTGTGTCTCTGAATCATTTCAATCATTTTCAGTCATCTTACTGGACACAAGCTTTGCGCCTCTTTAAAGTAATTTTGGATCTCTCTGTAGTTGCTTTGACTTTCTGTCAATCATTTTGTACCTTTGCAGTTGTTTTTTGTATCTTTTTGGTCATTGTTTGTCTCTTTGGAATCATCTAATTGCTTTCTATTTAAAAAATTTCTGGGGTGTGAAGGTGTGTGACTCACATTTTCCACCTTTTCCTTCTCCAGACACCTTTGCTAGCAAAGTGGCTGCCATACAAGACCAGCATGCCGACGCATCGGTTGGAAATGTCACTGGCAGCAACGCAGTCAACGTGTTCCTGGGGATCGGAGTGGCATGGTCAGTGGCCGCCGTGTACTGGAGAATTAAAGGAAAGGAGTTCCGGGTGGATCCTGGATCACTGGCGTTCTCCGTCACGCTCTTCACCATCTTCACGTTCATCTGCATGTCCGTGCTATTGTTCAGACGCCGGCCCTCCATCGGCGGAGAGCTTGGCGGCCCGAAAGTGTCCCGCCTCCTGACCACCCTCCTGTTCCTGGGTCTGTGGTTCCTCTACATCCTCTTCTCCAGCCTAGAGGCCTACTGTCACATCAACGGCTTTTAAAGAGGAGATGAAGAATGTTCCAGAAGAATTTTGCACAGCAGCACACACAAAATCGTTGACTCTCAGTCCATTTAGTCCACGGTTTAACACAAAACAAGTGTAAGATTCATCTGGTTAATAGGGCTTCAGATACATGTTCACAAACACTACATTTAAGCATGTGTAAACAGCGCATTTTAAACACATTCATTGTTACTTGGAAGATGAGGGTTAAGAGGAAGTATTTTTGGAGGGTGAGAGCGTGAAAACGAAAGGTTACTGCGGATAGTTAACGGGGAGCAGACGGAGAGTGACAGAGAATGACTGTGACGGGAGATTCAGAGGTGAAAAGAAGGTCAGGTCAGTCAGAGGAGTGCTGCTTTATTCACTTTAAAGCCAGGTGTGTTTATTTTGGGTTGAGGAGCTCACTTCCAGGATCAGACCACTGAGACGGATCACAAACCTGTGAGCATTGAAGGAAAAATACCTTTGTTTTCCTTTAGTCTCTCATTCAAACCATCAACTCTGCAGCTTCATGTTTCTTCACTGAGGAAGTGGAGGAGCACTGCATCAAATAAGGAGTCGAATGTTTACAACAACATTACATTTGTTTACTACTAGAGGTTCTTGTATAGTGGTGATGCTTGTCTAATACGCAGTATAGCTGAAGGTGGCTCTCCACACGCGCTGTAAATAGTACAAACCGTTGTACATATAGAGTGTAGTAATTTCACAGGGCAGGCTGCCACACAAAAGGATGCAGAGACAGAAATGCCAGGTTTCTACTGTCGCTGTCAGCAAAGCTTCGATGATTTTCATTGCACAGGCTGGAACACTGGTAGTTGCAAATATTACAAATGTCAGCGGCTTTAGTTTTAGCGACATGCTAAGTGGAAAATAAAAGTTTAGCAACCAAAACAAGTAAATAAGAAGCTGCATAAGTGTAACACTGACTAAAAGAACATCTTTGTACTAATCTCTTTACCGGACCACAGCCTCTGACAGGGGCTTGCATATAAAGCTGAAGGATTAGTTTTTGCATGTATAGCCATGTACAGAGCATCTTCACATTATATGTCATGTACATGCTATGAAAAAGGGAATAACCAGCCTAATTATCCACCTGTAAATTACATCCCTGTGTTTTTGTGTCGACTCGGTGAACAGAAACTGTCAGCTAGTCCTTGATGTTAAATCTTCCTGTATAAAACAGAAGAAGCCGTTTGGTCCGGGAGGAACAAAAAGGACATTTTCCTCTCCTGAAGGACCAAATATGCGCTCACACACTCCTGATGTGTGCAGTGTCATTTAAAAACTTTGTCTGAGGCAGTCAGATGGGCTGATGAGCTGCAGTCAGCCATCGCTGTGTTACTGTTAGTGGCAGACTCGTCCATTCCTTTATCTTAAGTGACAGCAGCATGGGCAGACAAACATGTACGGGTGGTTAACAAGACTCAACAGTGTTAGTTTACTCTCAAAATAAAGTCTCTAAAGTTGCTGATTGCCATCATCAGCATCCGGTCTGCAGCGTTTGTTAGGAAAAAGCTAATAATCTACACATTAATTAGGCTGCAGGACTGTAGTCTACAGCACACTAATGCTTTAAGATAGCAAACAAAGAATGCCTTAAGGGAAGCTCAAGTAAAAAAATCTAGTATTCAAGATTTCTGCTGTACAAACTGCCCAGGCTGCACTTTATTTAACGTAACTAAAACACTGTGTTGTGCTTATCTTTTCCTCCATCATTCTATAAGTGGTTACTGTGCAATATACGAAGGGAGAACTGTCTCGTGTTTCCACTGGTTCGGATAACACCAGATCCAGGTGGACCCATCATGTTGTCTATTCATGTCTGCTTAGAGCACATGTACCAAACATGTTAAAAATTTACTTTCCTTCTTTATGGAAAGCCAGCGCATCGTTTGTAATAACAAAAAAGAAGGTTCTGATTAAAGACCAGAGGGTCTACCTGAAACGAGGATGTCTACACGGGAGCAGCACAGTCATCATAGTGCCACAGCAGGAAACATGGCTCTGCAAGGCATGCATGTGTTGCTCAGTATTGCATGGCAGACTTGGAACAAATGTTCACAAGCTACTGAAGAAACCGGCTGCTAAATACACCATAAAACACTGGATGGTGTGCGAACACGCTCTAATTCGTTTCGACATTTCCACGCTGGCACTTCAGGGCTACTATGTTCAGCACTGAGATGCATGAAGCAGGAAAGCCAGCGTGTGAAAAATGTCACAACAAACAGCAGTAAGATTGTCTTATAATAATAATAATGACTAGAAGCTTTAATTATTATCATTATTATTATTATTATTATAACTGCCTAATTTCAGTCCCATTAAATATATTTCTTTGAGGACATTGCATTATAAACCTCTCACCCACAGATGATAAGTGCTATACAAGTGGAACTCTTTATTATTGTTGTTAAACATGATAATTGAAAAGGATTTGATTGGTTAACCCTGACTAACTTTGTAAACTTTCTAAAATCCAGTTTTGTATCTTTTTCCTTGCAGATGTAGCCAAGGTAGATTATTTTGTATTTCTAAACAACATTTAGGATAGTTTCAGTGTATAAAGCTGGTATGTAGACTACATGGTGTCTGAATTTAGTGGGTTAGACTTTGATATATTTTCCACAGTGAGAAATCTCCCCTTTAACGGTGTAGTAGTGCATCATAACCAAACTTTAAAGCATCTAATTTACTGAAATAGATGGTCCGCTAACTCATTTGTGTCTTTGTTTTTCATGTATAGTAGATAATTTATATATTTATTTATTTATAGAAGATTATTTCTCTAAGCATAAGATGTGCTGCAGGTCCTTGAGGAGAACAGTTTGGAGTTTATTTGAGCAATTAGGTTTCAATGTGCAATACGAGAAAAGGTTCCGCTGCAGCTTACATTGTTCGAGCTCAGTCCGTGTCTTTTTCTGCCGCAGTGTTT
>NW_020328447.1:0-11011 GCF_001858045.2 Oreochromis niloticus
GCCACAAAACTCTCTGAACCCTACGCAGGGGTCTGCAACCTTTTACACCCAAAGAGCCACTTGGACCCGGTTTTCCACGCAAAAGAAAACACTGGGAGCCGCAAATACTTTTGACATCTAAAATGAAGATAACACTGTATATATATTGTTTTTGTACCTTTGTGTGAACAACTAAGGTGTGCTGCTTATGAAATCCATGAAGTGCTACAGAGAAAATTACATTTTATTTATGTAATCAACACATTTTGAACTCTTAAAGAATATAACAAAGCAAAGACACCCAGCTGAACTAAAATGATCCATGTAGCAAACAAAAACTGTTGTGAGCCGCCTCCCTTATATCTCTTTGGGCTTTTGGAGCCTTGACCTGACTTTTAAAATAATTGGTAAAAAAGCTCTATGCTGCTGAAAAATTGAAAATAGATATTTGCAAAATTCTGCCTAAATATGTATTTTACCTGGTTAATTGTGCGGCGGGGGCGTGGTCTGCAGCGCCGCTGCAGGGAGGCGGACGCACCTGAGCGGCACCCGCAATCACGCCTCGCCGCCTTAAAGTCTCGCTATCTGTGCTGTTGTTGGTGGTGTGTGTCGGGCTGTGAGCTGCGAAGCTACAGCCGGCCGTATGCGTACAGCAACCGCGTGTGAAAAGCGCGTTCATGCAAACATCGTCGGGTCTGCCGTGGTATGTTTACAATGGGACTTCTGCTCCTGAACCTCTGCGCACAGCGTCTGCTAATCGGTGCTGTGCGAAGTCAGTTTACGCAGGACTGTAAGCTGTCATCTGTCGTCTGTGAGGCGTGAGCAGTGTTTGTCTTTAACATAGTTCACGGTGCAGCTGCTGACATAATGTGGATCCGAAGATCCATAATTGGCCTACCGGGTTGAAAGTCTCGATAAATGCACGGTGTTTCGGCGGGAATACCGGCTTCCGCGAGTGTGACGCTTATATTGAGCGAGGAAAAAATAATAGAATATAATTTTATATTTATATTTCAATATCACAATAATCTTCCAATTTAGAACTACAAGTTTAAAAGAACTAACATAAATAAAATACACTTCAGCGAAATACTTCTAATTTATTTTCCCAAACCACGCGGAGCCGCACTATAAGGACTAAAGAGCCGCATGCGGCTCCGAGCCGCGGGTTGCCGACCCCTGGTCTGGCCTAATGTCTGTATAGCTATAAGTCAGCACAGGATTAGGATAGAAGGAGGCTGCTGAATGAGTGAGCTTTCACCCAGCCAGCAGACTGGTGTTGATGTTACACCAGCCCATCCCATAATTTGTAACAAGAACAAATAGCATTGTTAGCTACTGACACCTGATTGTTTGCATCGTCTGCTGTTTATTAAAGATTCTTCAGGAAGACAGTTTTGGTATCTCAGATTTGTATGCACTACTTTTCATTTGATGTCTAGACTAGAATTTAGCCAAGTTACAGTCTGTTGGTACAATACACAGAAAATCACTCCTCCCAATTAAGATGCTAAATGGTTACCAACCTGGTCGGTAACAGTAAGATTTAATAAAGATAAATAGGAGGGGAAGTTCCCTCCCTGGGCTCCCGCTTACAGGGATGTTTAACACAGCTATAGCTAACAGCAGTTCAGAGTTCAGCACCATCATCTGTAATACAGCTTCCTGTCTGTGTTCACTGGCAAGTTAACTATCTCCACATTAAGCCAGAGCTCAAGTAAAAAAATGTACAACAAGGTGCATCATATTCTAGGTGGATTATTGGACCCCAACTTTTACAGTTTCAGACTAGTTTTGGCCTGAATGATGTCCAATCAACTTTTAATGCTCAAAGCAGTGAGCTCAAAATCACTCAGGCAACATGAAGTCTGCCCTCTTTGTTTTGTTTTAATAATGAGGTGTCAGAGTTTTCCCAGTTTTCAATTGTTGTGGGTAAAATGGCGATTTCACCAAGGCGGGACCTTATACCAGGGTCACAGACTTTATATAAAAGATATACTGTGACTTCACCAATTGATTAGCGTTGTGGCATCATCAGCCAAGGGAGGGGTGGATCTGAATTAGAATCTAAGGGACACTGCCTCTTCCTACGTGGGTGACTTGTAAATCCCATGATGAAGCATACCCTGCTTTATCCTCTATCCTCAAAAGCTACAAAATGACCTTCATGTTTTTTTTTATGTCATCTAAAATTACCAATTAAGAGCATAAATGCATCAGCAAGGTGATGGAGCTCATGTACAAGTCTCATTTCTGCAACCTCAAGAGTTCCCACCTTTCTGGTGATTTAAAAGAATTTCATTCAGAATGGCTTTATTTTCCAGACCTGGTAGCTACATCTGTTTTTATACACAGTATGTACTCAGTGTGCATTTGTTACATTGTATCTTCGCCCCAAAAGTTAGTCAGATAAATAAGAAAAGATTCATTCCTCTTCTTGCACACAAACAGCACATAAACAGCTGATTCATCACAGAGACGTTGCCCTTAGCCAGAGAGAGCAGAGTAGCAGCAGAGCTGTGGGAACACCCTACCCCGGGTCGCTGAGGTGTTTAATCATCATTATTGTCTAGTCCTACACCCACCTCTCCTGGTCCCTGTAGCCCAGTGTGTTTCCTCTTATTGTATTCAGACAGCATCTACAGCATGTCATATGCGCAAAAACATGCTAGCTTGTAATGTTGTTGTTTTATTGTGTCACTTCCAAAGGCATTGATCTGTAAATGTTTTATAGAAAAAACACATTGAGGAAAATAGTCATCTGTTCTTATGGAAACACCAATCTGTCAGTCTGTCATTGAGTTCTGTGTGACAGTGTGATTTAACTGAAATGTAAAACCGTAATAACATTCCAGCTAAATTATGCTAAAGGAGAAAAAGATGCTTGAATTAGACGTAATTCAATCCCTAAAAACAAAGCACCAAATGTTGCTGTAAACTGCTCCTCCAATCAGTAAAACATATTAGCATGCTTCTAGTCTGTAGTGTAATAAAAATAATAAATCTAATATTTTAAATAGCCGCCTTTTTCAGGCATGAAGGGTCAGGTCGGTGGAGGTCAGATTTGTAAGTGAAGGCCACCATCTAGTGGAAGCAACAGATCTCTGCAGACAGTCAGTTAACTGTATTCCTTGAAGCATATTTCCATGTGTAGCTGTGATATTTTTATTATAAAAATGTTTCCTATATCATTAATTACAACTTTTCATAGCTTTTTACAGGAATTAGCCCCTGTTATGGAGTGGATAATGAAAAATGTTGTGTTTTTGCCATGATGGGTTTTGATTTCATTGTGTTTTGTTATGTTAAATAAAAGATTTTTTTTCCCACAAAACAAGGACAATCGGGTTTGTATGAAGTAAGAGATGATTTAGAAATATGTAATAGGTAAAGGACCCAGTAAAAGTATGATAAAGATTTTTAAAAGTATTCCTGTGCAAAAGTCAAAGACCGCTCTGTCCTTTAAGGTGCTATAATAGTTTGGTCACTTCAGGGTTAGAGAGCTACGACTACAACAGAACATTTATGGGATTAATATCCTGCCACGCCATGAAACTGGCAGGACATAAATCCCACACATCACCTACAGAATCAAAAAGTCCTTCCTCGTGACGGTTCAAACCCAGGTCACTACTGTGTCCAAACCCCTGAGTACTCTGAGTAGTATGACCTCCGTGCTGTTTGTAACTTGTAAAAAATATCACTGTGTGTTTGGCTCCTCCAGGTGATGGCGATGATGACGAGGAGGAAGGTCGTGAGGAGCGCCTTCCATCTTGTTACGACTACGTCATGCATTTCCTCACCGTCTTCTGGAAGGTTCTGTTTGCCTGCGTCCCGCCAACAGAGTACTGGAACGGCTGGGCCTGCTTCTTCGTGTCCATCAGCGCCATCGGGCTCCTCACCGCCATCATCGGGGATTTGGCATCGCATTTCGGCTGCACCGTGGGGCTGCGGGACACTGTGACCGCCGTGGTGTTTGTGGCGCTGGGAACTTCCATTCCAGGTGAGTAAATGTCCCGTTTCACTGTGTGAGAGCAAGAAAAGGCAGAAAGGAGCGTGGATGATTTGATTGTTTTGAGTATTGGATGGATTATGGGAGAATACCCAGATTTATGAGTGCATGTAGTGTCACTTTGTAACTTTGTAGTTGTTTTGTGTCCTTCAGTCATTTTGCATCATTTTGCATCTGTTTATAATCATCTATTTGTATCTTTTGTGTGATTTTGTAGGTGTTGGCTCTTTCTGGCCATTTTATGTCTCTTTGTCATTTTGCATCTTTTTAATTGTTTTTAGTCACTTTTTTGTCATTTTTGTGTCTCTGAATCATTTCAATCATTTTCAGTCATCTTACTGGACACAAGCTTTGCGCCTCTTTAAAGTAATTTTGGATCTCTCTGTAGTTGCTTTGACTTTCTGTCAATCATTTTGTACCTTTGCAGTTGTTTTTTGTATCTTTTTGGTCATTGTTTGTCTCTTTGGAATCATCTAATTGCTTTCTATTTAAAAATTTCTGGGGTGTGAAGGTGTGTGACTCACATTTTCCACCTTTTCCTTCTCCAGACACCTTTGCTAGCAAAGTGGCTGCCATACAAGACCAGCATGCCGACGCATCGGTTGGAAATGTCACTGGCAGCAACGCAGTCAACGTGTTCCTGGGATCGGAGTGGCATGGTCAGTGGCCGCCGTGTACTGGAGAATTAAAGGAAAGGAGTTCCGGGTGGATCCTGGATCACTGGCGTTCTCCGTCACGCTCTTCACCATCTTCACGTTCATCTGCATGTCCGTGCTATTGTTCAGACGCCGGCCCTCCATCGGCGGAGAGCTTGGCGGCCCGAAAGTGTCCCGCCTCCTGACCACCCTCCTGTTCCTGGGTCTGTGGTTCCTCTACATCCTCTTCTCCAGCCTAGAGGCCTACTGTCACATCAACGGCTTTTAAAGAGGAGATGAAGAATGTTCCAGAAGAATTTTGCACAGCAGCACACACAAAATCGTTGACTCTCAGTCCATTTAGTCCACGGTTTAACACAAAACAAGTGTAAGATTCATCTGGTTAATAGGGCTTCAGATACATGTTCACAAACACTACATTTAAGCATGTGTAAACAGCGCATTTTAAACACATTCATTGTTACTTGGAAGATGAGGGTTAAGAGGAAGTATTTTTGGAGGGTGAGAGCGTGAAAACGAAAGGTTACTGCGGATAGTTAACGGGGAGCAGACGGAGAGTGACAGAGAATGACTGTGACGGGAGATTCAGAGGTGAAAAGAAGGTCAGGTCAGTCAGAGGAGTGCTGCTTTATTCACTTTAAAGCCAGGTGTGTTTATTTTGGGTTGAGGAGCTCACTTCCAGGATCAGACCACTGAGACGGATCACAAACCTGTGAGCATTGAAGGAAAAATACCTTTGTTTTCCTTTAGTCTCTCATTCAAACCATCAACTCTGCAGCTTCATGTTTCTTCACTGAGGAAGTGGAGGAGCACTGCATCAAATAAGGATCGAATGTTTACAACACATTAATTTGTTACTACTAGAGGTTCTGTATAGTGTGATGCTTGTCTAATAGCAGTATAGCTGAGGTGCTCTCCACACGCGCTGTAAATAGTACAAACCGTTGTACATATAGATGTAGTAATTTCACAGGGCAGCTGCACAAAAAGGATGCAGAGACAGAAATGCCAGTTTCTACTGTCGCTGTCAGCAAAGCTTCGATGATTTTCATTGCACAGGCTGGAACACTGGTAGTTGCAATATTACAAATGTCAGCGGCTTTAGTTTTAGCGACATGCTAAGTGGAAAATAAAGTT
This sequence comes from Oreochromis niloticus, assembly GCF_001858045.2. NCBI lineage: Eukaryota > Metazoa > Chordata > Actinopteri > Cichliformes > Cichlidae > Oreochromis > Oreochromis niloticus. The sequence goes on from NW_020328447.1 coordinate 5,785, forward strand.
TTAGCAACCAAAACAAGTAAATAAGAAGCTGCATAAGTGTAACACTGACTAAAAGAACATCTTTGTACTAATCTCTTTACCGGACACAGCTCTGATCTCTTCAGGGGCTTGCATATAAAGCTGAAGGATTAGTTTTTGCATGTATAGCCATGTACAGAGCATCTTCACATTATATGTCATGTACATGCTATGAAAAAGGGAATAACCAGCCTAATTATCCACCTGTAAATTACATCCCTGTGTTTTTGTGTCGACTCGGTGAACAGAAACTGTCAGCTAGTCCTTGATGTTAAATCTTCCTGTATAAAACAGAAGAAGCCGTTTGGTCCGGGAGGAACAAAAAGGACATTTTCCTCTCCTGAAGGACCAAATATGCGCTCACACACTCCTGATGTGTGCAGTGTCATTTAAAAACTTTGTCTGAGGCAGTCAGATGGGCTGATGAGCTGCAGTCAGCCATCGCTGTGTTACTGTTAGTGGCAGACTCGTCCATTCCTTTATCTTAAGTGACAGCAGCATGGGCAGACAAACATGTACGGGTGGTTAACAAGACTCAACAGTGTTAGTTTACTCTCAAAAATAAAGTCTCTAAAGTTGCTGATTGCCATCATCAGCATCCGGTCTGCAGCGTTTGTTAGGAAAAAGCTAATAATCTACACATTAATTAGGCTGCAGGACTGTAGTCTACAGCACACTAATGCTTTAAGATAGCAAACAAAGAATGCCTTAAGGGAAGCTCAAGTAAAAAAATCTAGTATTCAAGATTTCTGCTGTACAAACTGCCCAGGCTGCACTTTATTTAACGTAACTAAAACACTGTGTTGTGCTTATCTTTTCCTCCATCATTCTATAAGTGGTTACTGTGCAATATACGAAGGGAGAACTGTCTCGTGTTTCCACTGGTTCGGATAACACCAGATCCAGGTGGACCCATCATGTTGTCTATTCATGTCTGCTTAGAGCACATGTACCAAACATGTTAAAAATTTACTTTCCTTCTTTATGGAAAGCCAGCGCATCGTTTGTAATAACAAAAAAAAAGGTTCTGATTAAAGACCAGAGGTCTACCTGAAACGAGGATGTCTACACGGGAGCAGCACAGTCATCATAGTGCACAGCAGGAAACATGGCTCTGCAAGCATGCATGTGTTGCTCAGTATTGCATGGCAGACTTGGAACAATGTTCACAAGCTACTGAAGAAACCGGCTGCTAATACACCATAAACACGGATGGTGTGCGAACACGCTCTAATTCGTTTCGACATTTCCACGCTGGCATTCAGGGCTACTATGTTCACACTGAGATGCATGAAGCAGGAAAGCCAGCGTGTGAAAATGTCACAACAAACAGCAGTAAGATTGTCTTATAATAATAATAATGACTAGAAGCTTTAATTATTATCATTATTATATTATTATTATAACTGCCTAATTTAGTCCCATTAAATATATTTCTTGAGGACATTGCATTATAAACCTCTCACCCACAGATGATAAGTGCTATACAAGTGGAACTCTTTATTATTGTTGTTAAACATGATAATTGAAAAGGATTTGATTGGTTAACCCTGACTAACTTTGTAAACTTTCTAAAATCCAGTTTGTATCTTTTCCTTGCAGATGTAGCCAAGGTAGATTATTTTGTATTTCTAAACAACATTTAGGATAGTTTCAGTGTATAAAGCTGGTATGTAGACTACATGGTGTCTGAATTTAGTGGGTTAGACTTTGATATATTTTCCACAGTGAGAAATCTCCCCTTTAACGGTGTATAGTGCATCATAACCAACTTAAAAGCATCTAATTTACTGAAATAGATGGTCCGCTAACTCATTTGTGTCTTGTTTTTCATGTATAGTAGATAATTTATATATTTATTTATTTATAGAAGATTATTTCTCTAAGCATAAGATGTGCTGCAGGTCCTTGAGGAGAACAGTTTGGAGTTTATTTGAGCAATTAGGTTCAATGTGCAATACGAGAAAAGGTTCCGCTGCAGCTTACATTGTTCGAGCTCAGTCCGTGTCTTTTTTCTGCGCAGTGTTTGTCATAACCCTCCGCAGTGTACACTTCTTCATGTCGTCCTTGTGACGGAGGAACTTTGAGTGTAAGTAGCATGTTTACATAAGAACAGTGTGGAACATGCCAGTATAATTGTCAGTCTCAGGCTGTTGTGAGCTGAAGTTTTGTAGATATTAGCCGTGGCTGTGAGGCAGGTTTGTTGTGTGTGAGGTTCAAACAACCCTGAACAGTATTTACTCACTCAACCACAGGTGGGACCAACAATAGATATGACACACACACACATGCAGAGGTCTGCTGAACTCTTGTGTAATGACCAGCACCAGCAGGAACAGAGCGAATCACCTCCACAATGTGTGCATTTGTGACCTCGGTGTGGCCCAGGAGCCAAAAACAGAACTGTCTACAATGTCCGGACAATGTTCCATGTTTCCACAAACTTCTGTACTAACTGTCGGCCTTTGGCCTTCGCTGTTCTGTAGCTAGATGTAATGCCCCCACCCCCAGCTCTTTTCAGCCTCCCCTCCTTACCTGATCCTTCCCAGTGTGCATCCATGTTTGCTTCCCCTCCTGTGTTCCCCTGCACATGCATGATGAAGCCCGGTGTACGTACGTTATAGCAGCATGGTCTACTGTGATGGATGCCTGTAGGTTATTCTGTCGGATCGATTCCCCACAGTAGGATTTCAAAACATCTGAGTCTTCTTGTGAAATAAAGTGAGCAAGTGTGACACGCACAACCACAGCTCGGTTCAGACAGACTGAGCAGAAACACAAACAAGCGCCATTCCTGGAGTCAGTCTCCTCCTCACCTGTTTCTGTAGAAGCTGTGAAAAGAGATCCTGCTGTGCTGGGTCCAGGCTACATCCCAGGTCATCTTTTTGTTTTTTGGTGTATGATATTTCAGTGTCTGTGTTTGTGTTCAGCCTCCTCTCCTCCCCTCCCAGGTCTTGCTCTCTTCAGTGTGTCTCTTTGTGAAGTCGTTTCCTGTGATGATGAAAATTTCTCTCTGCCTGAATCTTTGTAGGGAAATATTGACTGAAATTACTACAATGTCATGTGATAGACATATACATTTATTCGATACTGTAATAAATTAACTGAAGATGATATTTAAGGTTTTCTTTATGAAATGCAAGAAAAAAAAATCTTAGAAAAAAACTCGGTTTTGAATCATGGCATGAGGTGTAACGTGTGAAAGAAAACGAAGGTCTTTAATCAAGTGAAGTTGACCTTATTTAAATATAGTTTATTTATTTTCAAGGTTCAACGTGTCTGAGTCATTATTTTATAACTGAACAATATAACAATCAAAGTCAGTGATTCATCGAGTCATCCAGCTATCAAACACCTGTAATCTGAAACTTAGAGGACATTTTTCATGTCTCGACTCATAAATACAGTGAAACTTTTTGCAGATTAATAAGTAGTGATGGTCGCCTCACAGTAAGAGGGTCCTGGATTTGAATCAGTGAGCTGGGCCTCTCCCATGTGTACGCACATGAGTACCCCATATGCACGTTAGGTTAACTGGTGACGCTAAATTAGCTGAATGAATGGTTGCCTGTGTCTCTGTATCGACAGACTGATCACCTGTTTCAGGTAAAAAAAGGTAAAAATGTATAATGGTGGTGGCACACCATTGTTTATTAATTATTAGCTCTAAAGACAAAGGTATTTGTTGTGTGTGTGGTGTGGGGGGGGGACTCAAAAGTACCATATGCACTTTCATGGCCATGTGAGGCCTGTTCCCCATTATCACAATAAAAGCAGATAAACAATCTGGGATTGATTCCGAGGGCTGAATTTCCATTTCATAGCTTTCACTGACAAACTTAATATAAAGTTGAAAGAAATGTTGATGAAAGTGAAGGAGGCCATCAGGTTTCGTCTCCTGTCCAAGCGCCTTCTTTAGTTTGAGAACAACTGTGGAGACACACAGACCAATATCTCCTCTTTGACTCCCATCACCCACTGAAACACAAACATGGGGTGATCAGGATCCAACACCACTGAGCAGAGAACGTTCCATGTACCTGAGGATTTATACGGGTAATCTACGCTGTAGCTACGTTATAGCCACAAAACTCTTGAAACCCTACGCCAGGGGTCTGCAACCTTTTACACCCAAAGAGCCACTTGGACCCGGTTTCCACGCAAAAGAAAACACTGGGAGCCGCAAATACTTTTTGACATCTAAAATGAAGATAACACTGTATATATATTGTTTTTGTACCTTTGTGAACAACTAAGGTGTGCTGCTTATGAAATCCATGAAGTGCTACAGAGAAATTACATTTTATTTATGTAATCAAACATTTTGAACTCTTAAAGAAATATAACAAAAGCAAAGAACCCAGCTGAACTAAAATGATCCATGTAGCAACAAAAACTGTTGTGAGCCGCCTCCCTTATATCTCCTTTGGGCTTTTGGAGCCTTGACCTGACTTTAAAAATAATTGGTAAAAAAAAGCTCTATGCTGCTGAAAAATTGAAATAGATATTTGCAAAATTCTGCCTAAATATGTATTTTACCTGGTTAATTCGTGCGGCGGGGCGTGGTCTGCAGCGCCGCTGCAGGGAGGCGGACGCACCTGAGCGGCACCCGCAATCACGCCTCGCCGCCTTAAAGTCTGCGCTATCTGTGCTGTTGTGTTGGTGGTGTGTGTCGGGCTGTGAGCTGCGAAGCTACAGCCGGCTGTATGCGTACAGCAACCGCGTGTGAAAAGCGCGTTCATGCAAACATCGTCGGTCTGCCGTGGTATGTTACATGGACTTCTGCTCCTGAACCTCTGCGCACAGCGTCTGCTAATCGGTGCTGTGCGAAGTCAGTTTACGCAGGACTGTAAGCTGTCATCTGTCGTCTGTGAGGCGTGAGCAGTGTTTGTCTTTAACATAGTTCACGGTGCAGCTGCTGACATAATGTGGATCCGAAGATCCATAATTGGCCTACCGGGTTGAAAGTCTCGATAAATGCACGGTGTTCGGCGGGAATACCGGCTTCCGCGAGTGTGACGCTTATATTGAGCGAGAAAAAATAATAGAATATAATTTTATATTTATATTTCAATATCACAATAATCTTCCAATTTAGAACTACAAGTTTAAAAGAACTAACATAAATAAAATACACTTCAGCGAAATACTTCTAATTTATTTTCCCAAACCACGCGGAGCCGCACTATAAGGACTAAAGAGCCGCATG
>NW_020328448.1:0-75905 GCF_001858045.2 Oreochromis niloticus
AGAAAATATCATCAGAGCAGGAATCATGATAAATGATAATAGATTACCAGTACATAAAACATATCATTTGCATAATTTCTCTGATAACGCTGCATTGGATGGTTTATTAACGGTGGGCTGAAATTGTACTACAGTCTGCTGATGAGGAACTATTTTTAGTGTTGAATAAAAAGTCCTCCACAATCTGTATATGAATTGTCATTAAAACCATAGAGATTATTACTTGTAAAGGAAAAAAGTGGGACAATGCCAACATATAGTGTATATTTTTGGAAACATTACAAATATACAGGTAATTCTGGGTTCACCGGAATTGCAGATTAGACTGGTGGACAACTGGTGACAGCATCAGTGACAGGGATGCCAAAAGGAAGAACAAATTAATCATCAAGGCTGAAGCAGAATTAGGAGGCGTCAGAGTCAGCGAGGGTCAGAGATCAATGAACAAATTGCCCACCTTCATGGATAATGCATCACCCTCAAAAGGATTCAAAATCTTGGCCATGAAGAACAGTTCAGGAAACTTATTTATTGTTTCGTCTGTGAAACTGTATAAATGAAATGTAAATTATGTTAAAGGCAAACACATTTGTAAGCCATAAGAAACAACATGCTTTGCATTATGCCTTTAAACATCTGTATAGATTTGATACAATATTTATTAACTGAATTTGCTAACATGTCTTACATAGTGAGAGTATTTCTTTTACTGATGATATTTCAATGATATGTATTTTTTATGACTAAGTAATGCTCTACTGAACACACAGCAATGACAGCAAATGTGGAAATTTTGTAATTTCTTGTTAAATTTGATATTATTGTAGGCAATATATTTTCTTAGCCTCTGTCATACTCTGTTACACAGCAATCTCAAAAACCGTACAGTAAATTTGTCTGTGGATCACAGGGTGAAGAGTGGGGTTGCCCAGAGTCAGAATCCAGTGGAATATCTGCGGCACCTCTTACAGTTTTCCTGTAATCTGAGGTCAAAGTTGGGAATATATAGAGTACAGTCAAGCAAAATGGAAAATTTTCACTATCAATTTTCTCAAAAACCGTACAGTAAATTTGTCTGTGGATCACAGGGTTAAGAGTGGGGTTGCCCAGAGTCAGAATCCAGTGGAATATCTGCGGCACCTCTTACAGTTTTCCTGTAATTCAAGGTCAAAATTGGGAAAATGTACAGTACAGTAGAGGATATAGACCAAAGTTTAATACCAATTTTCTGAAAAACCGTACAGTAAATTTGTCTGTGGATCACAGGGTGAAGAGTGGAGATGTCTAGAGTCAGAATCCAGTGGAATATCTGCGGCACCTCTTACAGTTTTCCTGTAATCTGAGGTCAAAGTTGGGAATATATAGAGTACAGTCAAGCAAAATGGAAAATTTTCACTATCAATTTTGTCAAAAACCGTACAGTAAATTTGTCTGTGGATCACAGAGTGAAAAGTGGGGTTGCCTAGATTCAGAATCCAGTGAGATATCTGCGGCACCTCTTACAGTTTTCCTGTAATCTGAGGTCAAAGATGGAATATATAGAGTACAGTTGAGTAAATTGAGCAAAGTTTAATATCAATTTTCTGAAAAACCGTACAGTAAATTTGTCTGTGGATCACAGGGTTAAGAGTGGGGGTTGCCTAGTGTCAGAATCCAGTGGAATATCTGCGGCACCTCTTACAGTTTTCCTGTAATCTGAGGTCAAAGTTGGGAATCTATATAGTACAGTAGAGTAAATAGAGGAAATTTAAAATCAATTTTCTCAAAAAACGTACAGTAAATTTGTCTGTGGATGACAGGGTGAAGAGTTGAGATGGCTACAGTCAGAATCCAGTGAGATATCTGCGGCACCTCTTACAGTTTTCCTGTAATCTGAGGTCAAAGTTGAAGTTATTAAAAGTACAGTACTGTATATTGGGCAAATTCTATTGTTAATTTTCTCTGATTCGTACAGTATTCTTGGCTGTGGATCACAAGGGGGAAAGTGGAGATGAACCAAAACGGAGTGGATTGTGAAGTTAAATAGTGTCAGGACACGTTTCTAAGCCAATCGGCATCCATACCGTAATATGCGTAAGAGTAGTGCAACCACATTTTAGGTGCGGCTGACGGGGCGGCTAGCTTGACTGTGACTTCGCAAGTGAGGGCTCACTTGACCGCATGACCAACTTTGTATTGTGGATGGATTACCTCAGTTGTTCTCTTGGCTGAAGTTTGGTCCGTTTACAGCATCCTGCCATGCGATTACATTTTTTCCTGACCACCGAGAATCCTCATGTCAACTTTTATCGAGTGGAAAAAAGTTAGCGTGTTTATATTACATAGCTGTGTCGCTAGCGGTCACGTAGCACATCGTTATATACCAGCTAGCCAAACTTCAGTAACCCTACAAACGTCACTGCTGTTTAGTTTTCTGTCTTCATTTATGTTGGAAGTGATAGCAGAGCCGTACGTTTGAATTTGTTTCCAAAATCCCTCAGTCAGGACATGCTATATTTATTTAGATGGAAGCTAGCGAGCTAACTTCCTGCTAATTTCGAACTCCGTTAAGACAAGAAGCTATTACAAAGTGCTTCACATGGGAATAAAAAGCATGTCAAACAAAACAATATAACAACATAAAGGAAGTGTAAAAGCATGTCAAAGAAAACAACATATTACACATGAACCAAAAGGATAAGCGGAAGCGAATGGATGGATGGATGGATGATCTGTCTAAACAGATGTGTTTTAAGCTGTATTCGTTATACAGACACTGTAAATATATAAATTTTGCTTCAAAACTGTGAGAGATTACAAAAACTTGTTAACATTAACAAACGTGTAAATAAAAAGTTAATTTGAGTGTTTATGCAATGCACATACACTGTTAAAAAGTGCTTTAGGCACTTGCTTTTGCGCTTGTGAGTGTCTGCTGTTGACTGCTGCAGAAACCAGCAGTAGTCACCCATCATGTGGGGGTTGAAGTGGCCTTGATATCTTGTTTCCATGGTGGCAATATCCTGGTGGAATCATTCTCCATGTTCATCACTCACATCACCCAAATTTTGCATGACAATCACGAAAGTGTGAAGTTGTAGTGCCTTTCTGTAGTAAATTCCATTCCTGTAATCTGGAGGCTAACAATTCAGACTTCTCTTTGATAAAGACAAGTCTCTCATTAGATCATCTGAATCAGATTGGCTCAGCAAGTGGGGCTTACCCTGATCAGATTCTGTTTCATAACATGCGTCAACAGCAGCATCATCCTCATGATTCGCATCAGAACTATCACTTTCAGAAGCAAAAGATGCAGGCGGAATTGGTACTGTATTTCAGCGTCATATGGCACTGGCTTCAGAGTAGACTTCAGGATAAACAATTTTTGACTTGTTCTTTTTTGAAAATCCAGCAACATTAGTCATGCAGAAATAGCAGTCCACGTGATGATCTCTTGGTTCACGCCAAATCATAGGCACAGCAAACGACGTTCCCTTCCTCTTGCCATTGAGCTACTGTGTGAGGCCAGAGTAGCACACAGTGCAGCAGCTTTAAAGTGCCCAGCTTTTGTCTTGATCTCCAACTTTACACTCGAAATAATACTTGTAAGCAACTGTCACTCTCTTCGTCAGGTTTTTGCGCTGATTGCATGGGGTTATTTACCACAAATATAGCATAAATTGTATGGATGGTTTACACAGCTCTGCCTACTCATCTTTAGGATAAAACAGACTAGCAAAATATGAAAAACAGTACTGTCAACTATAAACTTGCGCTTGGCCCATCTCGCAATATATATAGGCTTAGCGACAGCTGACATCAGCTCACCAACCTGCTCAGATGTGCCCAGATGCTGCAGGAACATGCTGCTGCCATGATGTGTTACAAACCAGGCAGTGGAAACCATGATGCAGGTAATGGTGCAGCAATTATAATGTTGCCATGCATCAGTACGCAGGCTCATCTACCACGTAGTTGCCAAACTGTCCTTGGCCTATAACTTAAGATCTAGACATCCTAGTGAATTTTGACTTCAGATTCTGAATCAGTGCACTGGATTTCATGTAAATAACATTTTTATTCACACTAGCAAAATCCTTGTTGTCCTGTGTTATCAGTTGAAGGAGCAGACAACAGGAAGCAAAACAAAAAGACCAAATCTGATATATATGTGAATTTCTCCCTTACAAAAAAAGTTTTTACAAAAGATTTTGATGTAGAAACACTGGAAACAGATGTGAAAAACCTTGTAAACATTTTTATAGTATGAAAGAACAACTAAAACGACCACCTCCAGGATGAAATGAAGTACACTCCAAGCACAAACAGAAGGCAGTTATGCTATAGCCTCCAGAGCAAACCTTTTTTGTTAACATATATGGAAACATGTATTTGCCTGATATGTTGTTAAGTTGTCATTATATTCATAACATGGCTTCATAATGAATAAAAAAATGCTTTTAACTTTAACTTGTGTTTCTCTTCACTGAAAACTGAACATCCAAGTGGGGTCCAATGACATTAATTAGATTTAGGTTCATCTTATCTGCTTAGACCCAATTAGAATTTCCTTTGTGAAAACAAGATTCTGGTGACCATGCAGACATGTTTGGTAGTCAGGTTGATTACACCACTGGTCAGCTTGAAGGTGGGTGGAGGTACAGTGGAATTATATGTCAACAAACTCCATTTGCTAATATGGGTGATTAAGGTTCACACAAACAATCTTTGAGAAACTTAAGTACATTTAATGATCATGTACAATCTTTTCTTATTCTTTCTAACAGATCTCGCCACTAATTATGTTTTTTTGAGTTCAGTGTATGTAAAAGTAATTTTTAAGTGAGCATCACTGGCTTTAAACTGCTCAAAACACTTTGATTCAATGATTTGTCTAATCTTGTGCAGGGCTGATCTCAGCTTAGCATAGATGTCTTTTGTATGTTCATCTCAGCCACAGCTCATGAATTGTCGAAGTTTAACTTCAGGGAGGGAGTCAAAGTCAGCAAACTTCAGTTCTTCTGTCAGATTTTACTGGTAATACTGGATACAGTTTTTATGTCACACTGGCCATTGACATGTTAACATTAAATGATGCAGTGATAAAGTGAAATCACATTACAGACACTGTTAGTGTAAAGTAGGTAATCTTTATTCCTTTAAGAATTCCTGAATATAAATGAACAAGGAATGAAACAAAGTAATAATCCATACTTATTATATACTTAATTATAGTAATATTAGCTAACCCTTCACCCCTATTTAGAAATATGACAGGCATTGTCATTTCTTTTATTTCATAAGAAAATTTTTCTTAAATAATAATAATAAGTTGTGACAGATTTCCGCCAATTTCTTTTGCATTTGCACTTAACATGACAAAATTACATGCTCAGTATCTTCTGTCACCAAAAGTTATGAATGGTTCTGAAAAAAAGAAAAAAAATTGTATAGCAAATTCATAAAGTATTATACAGTCATTATTAATGTTTTAAACATAAAAATTATACCTGATTCTCAATGGTAATAAGTGTCTAAAATGTAAGAACAACTAAGAATATCTCTAAATACATTAGACAGAACTTGTACAGTAGTTGTAGCTTCACTCAGGAAGTAGTCATAGCTGTTTAAAACATCAAAACCTTCATATTTGCCTTATATAAATGTTACATTACAGTAAGTATATTGTTCCCCAGGAGGTATTTAACAAACAATAATGAAGTGGTCCAGTGACCCCACAATCCTAAGAGTAGTCAAAATATAGTCAAAATATTCTTTGTATGCAATATTTGATATACGCATTTTCAAAACAAAACAAATCAAAACAAAACACAGAATATATCAATATCACAAATGAGCAGCTATAAATGATAGCACTGTCATACAGTGATTACAACTTTTCTCAGTGATTATTCATGAATGTGCACAAATAACCTTTGATGTTTATACTTCATACTAACATCATTCGGTGATCATTACTGAGAAAAATAATACAACTTAAATTCAGTTTGGTTGTGATGTTAAATAATATTTCAGTTTTACACTGTGGATATCATCCTTTTTAACATGTAGGAAAACAGTTACACTGACCAATGCCTTGTCTGCCTTGAACCCTTAATTCACATATGCTTCTATTTTATTAAGGAGCTCAGATGCCTTGTTCAGTGCCAGCATTTCATTCTCTGATCTGAATTGTCCGTTCGGTATATGGGGATATGGATGGCAGTTGGGATATTGAGTCTTTTAGGATCCACCGAGTGTCTGCAGATTTTTCACAATCTCAGGCAGATCTCTCAGTTGGGGCTGTAGCGGGAAACTTGTGCAGCAGTGGCTGAAATTGAGCTGCTGTTGGGGCGTTGTCCATTTCTTTTATAGCATGCTGCTATGAGAGACTTTTCCACTGCTTGATGGACCTTAAACAGACACCACTCTGTGCTCCCTCCACCAGTGTCTTTGTGAGCTGCATTGAGATCGCAGCGAGCCTGTCTACACCAGCGCCTGGCCTCTTCTCTGTCTGGCCTTGGGACATTTTCATTGTGGGTCCAGAAGTTGTAGGAATGGAAACCTCTATAACCTCTAGAGAACCTCTCTCGACTATTTCTGTGATATCTGGCCTCCTGATTCCACTGTTCATAAAGTTTCTGCTTGAAAAGGTCGAGCCTGCAGCTTTGCCTTTGCTGAGCTCATCAATTGATTCTGTATATATTTGAATGCCTCATTGGCGAGAGACTGGCAATCCAGATTTTTGTCAGGGTGCCACCTGAGGTACAGTCTCTTGATGGCTTTGAGCCTCTCCTCCTCAGGAAGCCTCCAGATCTCTGCCAAACATTTATCAATTTCCCTTTTAGCTTCCTCAACAGAGGCTGGTAAAGAATTTGTTGATGATTGTGAAGAATTGGCCCAGCTCCTGTCAGTGGTTCCAGCTCCATGCAAGTGTTTTCTTCTGTTTTTAACTTTTTCTCTCGTTTAAACTGAAACAGATCAACACAGCTGACTTCAATGGGCTCATCCTGTCCAATATCTATTTTGTATCTCCATGAATATCGTCCGTTGTGACCAAGCAGTTCTTCAACAATAACTGCATAAATGTACTTGTCATCAATGCTGTAGCCAACATATTCCCCCTCTTCAAAGTTGTTGAGGACATTCATGTCCAAACAATCATGCCATTCTTCTGGAACTTCTGTCCCAGGGGCTGCTGGACTAAAAGAGGAACTTTCAGTTTCAGCACTGTCACGGATCTGATTTTTAGCCAGAGTTTTCCGAACATCTTGCAGATCGTCACACATGAGGAGTTGTCCCAGCACTGGAAGGTGAACCGATGCAATTCTGTTTCCTAAAAGAACATTAATCTCTTTTGTCAGTGTCATGATGACTTCATTTATCACTTTGAGAGCCATGTCATCATTGTGCTTTAAGTAAAAGGTGCACCCTTGTTGCCCTCGTTCCACAGATACATCAGTTTCTTCATCAGTTTTGGGAAGTGGCTGTTTATCGAGCCAGAGAGCTGTTTCCAAAGTTTTGCAGCAGATAATCTGTATACTGCCAAAAGTCTGCTTACATGTTTAGAAGCAGCTTCTTGTGTTATTTTGCCTTGAGAATTCTCTCTAATAAGACAAATTAATCCATATTTAAAGGCTCCTGAGGAGAGATGTTTATCAAACCATCCACTAAATTCACAGCCAGTCCCAAGTTCACAAAGCTGCATCTTTGATTCCACAACTCTTTCCTCTGTGAACTCAGACAGCATCTTTGGCTGAAATTTCTGAGGCAGCAGTTGCAACAGCTGATGATGCTCATACTTGTCGTTGCCCAAATGACATTTACCGAGTTTCTCAAGCAGCAGGAACTTGTTCTCCAGTGCTTCTTCCAACCTTTTGGTCTCAAACACTGTGTCGTTGTAGCAGAGTGTGGATGATGGGTATAATTTACCATCTACTGCAGGAAGATACAGAGTCTCCACATATTCAAGAAGCTTCTGGTTTCCGTGAGTTTTGATTAACTTAAACAACTGCTCAACAGCTCGTTTCACAGTTCTCAGCTGGTTCGAATGTAGTTTCTGTTTATCACAGGAATCAGCGTAAACTGCTGCCAAAACATTACAATATTGCTCTGCAGTAGCTTCGTTCTTCACACCGATTTTCTGAAAGAACGGTGCATACATTGCATCTTCTGGAGTAATCTTGTACAGATATGGTCTGAAGTCCAGATCATAGGAGAGTGACAGACACACGTCATCAGGCCTCACAAGTTTTGTGTCTTTTTCAACCAACACAACAGGAAGACCAGCCAGCTGGTTTCCTTCAAATCTTTTTGCTTGCAGGTAAGCGTAGGAACTTCTGAACACTTCAGCTCGTGTTTTGATCAGCTGGTCAGTTTCACATGATGACTGACAGATGTTTCTTATGTTACTGGTTACACAGTTTGGAGGTGGTTCTTCATGAGCTCCTGCATTTTTTATCATTTTCTGAAGACTTTGTGACATAAATGGCAGGTCTATAATTGGCATGGAGGTCCAAATCAAATCTTGATGCTCAGGTTTTTTCTCAGTCAAAGAGCCTCTAATTTTAACAGTAGTTCCTTCAGCAGCAAATGGTTGGTGGTAGTTGGACAGTTCTTTTCGAATCATACTGGAAAAATGAATTTGATGTCAGCAATGCTTTCCAGCAACCTTTCTTGTTGTCTTTGGCATCACATGCTTTATTCAAGGCTTCTGAAAAGTAATGATGATTTCAGTTTCAGGTCTTCAATTCTTCCTTTTCCTTTTGCTTCTGATTCCAGCTGGTACGCAAAATTTATTATCTCATCGTTTGACACAACATGCTTCATTCCAAATTCTCTGACCAGCTCTTTTGCTTGTGTTTTATTAAAAGATTTCCTTCACACAGCTCAGTCCAAAATCTCAGGAACAAATTTATCTTGAGGCAGCATTGTTTGTACAGCTCCACACTCTCATCAAAGTATATGATGCAGGCTCCAGTCTACCTTGAGAACTACGAATCAGTTTCACCGTCTTCAGTGAGGAGATGATAGTTTTCTTGTCCTCTGAAGAGTAATGTAGTGACAGCAACAGCTTGAGGCTGTGAAGAATCTGTGTCTCTGTGAGTTGGTGTACAGCAGGCAGAATGAACTTCATGAAATACTGCAAATCATCCAGGATCTGAATGTTGAGTGTTTCTGACAGCATGTAGTTCTCGGAGTTACTTGAGAAAAATGCTGTTGCTGTTGGGCAGGTTGAACAAATCTGGAAATCTCACTGAATACGAGTTGTTGAGAACATAAACCTTTTTAGGTCCATCAATCCTCACTCGTTCACCATGTGTTGTTTCAAATATTGGTAAGGATTTGAGTTTCCTCACATACTCTTGATTGTCTTTGGACTTGGATAATCCCGATTGCAGGAACATCTGAAACTCCTTCATATCATCATTTGAAAGGTGGGAAAACTCTGGTGATTAATGTTGTACACTTGATCCAACACTGAGCTTTGATCATCTACATCAAGAAGTTCATGATGTAGACATGAATATACCTGTTGGCCCATCTCAAGAAGAAAACATGATCAGACGTCATAAAACCAAGTTTAAAGAGGATGCCTGATATGTCTTTCTGTGAGGCAAACACAACACTTGACATGTGTTTCATTGTTTGCAGCAAGTGCTTGTTTCAACCTTGGACACACAACAGGTAAAATGTAGCAGTCGCTGAAGAGTTTCCTCACTTCACTTAGTGTCAGATTTGACTCGTCATCTCTAGATGTTGGTGCTTTAATTTCACTCATTATGAACCTCCAAAGTGATTTCAGCCACTTCAACATTTTCTCATTTGGGACATGAAGACCACTGTGTGGATCAACATAGCAGTTCTCAAGAAGAAGCTGAATTAATGGTTTCAGATATTTTTCCGAGCAGGGCAATGTCATTTTTTGGATGATTCCAAAACTTTGAAGAAGTTTAATGTGGTCTTTGTTTGTCTGATAGTCTGCAAATTTGTCTCGTAGTGAAAGAAGAGATTTTCATATACTGATATCCACTTGGGTGACTGGGAGTTGAAAACTGTCAATATTTTCCCTTTTGTGAGAAGAAGTGGAAGTCCATTGAGTAAATTTGAATTGTCCTGGGTGACCTTTTGTGAGGAGAAATCTTTTAAACAAAAACTCAAGAGCTCCGAACATCTTTCTCATCTTTGATCAAAGTAGCACTTATGGGTAAAGGCAAATCCTCATCTGTTTGGGTTGGATCATTGAGAGGTTTTGCTCGTAGAAAAGTCTGCACAGTGGAGGGACTGACCTCTTTCACTTCAACCCCAGCATCTGTGAAACTTTTCCAAATCTTCTGCATGTGGAATAAGGAACCAGCTTCATTCCAAGATCTTCCAAGATGGCATCAACTTGTAGTTTGTAAAGTTTGCAAGGTAAGGGCCTCAAGTGAGTCTGTTTCACTGACATTACACCAGTCAAATGAGTATTCTTCAATTTTCTATCTGCAATTTTCCGTGTTGAGCTCTTCATCACAGGGATTACATCAAGGCCTTTTCCTTTCATGATCTGTATACTCCATGTATCATTTCATGCCAGTCTGGGCAAACATCTGGACACAGTTGGCCAAAAACACAAGTATTCTGTACTGAAACATGATTCAATAAATGTAAGGAAACTTTCTTAGCTGCAATGCTGCACCTGATGTAATGCAGGAGATCTGCATAAAGCGGAGCAATGACGTTCTGTTTCAAAGACTCATTCCAGCCTGATTTCTTACTCTTCCCATCTTCTTTCCAAAGGCTTCTCCTGGCAGAATCAACCTCAAAGTTTCCATTGACATGTACTGGCAGTCCAGTTTTCCCTGGCAAAGGAAGTGAACAAAAGGCTTCTCCTTTAAAATCCATGACGCTGGATCCATTTTTGTTCACATGTGCAGCTAATGATGCTTGGGGAAGTTTTTCTGATAGTTTTAATTCAAAGCTGTCTTTGAAGGAGCCAAACTGTTCTGCAACAATCCACTTACTTTGTCTTTTATCTGAGGTGGAAATTGCAGTTTCATAGAAAGTCTTGTGTGGTGGTGTTTTGTCTGATTTCAGTGCATTTGTAGATGTTTGATAAAAGCATCTTTTTCTTCCCGACTTTTCTGTGGCAGATTTTTTCAACCTCAAAGATGGTTTAAGTCCTGTTGAATCTTCACTGATTTCATGGACTTTGATTTTGCAGATGTTTTTCAGAAAGAGAATTAGTCCTTCAGGATCTTCAGACAGGGCAGAGCACAGTTCTTTCATGTCGCGGTCAGTGACTCCTTGCTGTGATATTTTGGAGGTATTTGCATTTGTACCCATTCTCAGAGGTAATCTGAACATGGTGCCCTCTTTAAGAGAGAATTTGTCTGGAAGAAATGATTTGTAGACATCTACGTACATTTCTTTGAAAGTGTCAGCTAGTTTATAGCCAATGCCATATCGTTCGTTATTTGAAGTTTTTTCAATGTATTTTGATTGGGGTCAGAAATGCAAAGTACTTTATCTCCTGTAAGGATCGAAGGACAGTCAGTCAGATGGTAAACAGAGTTGAATCCAACTCCGTACTTCCCTATCTTCCCTGGGTGTTGTGCTTTCCTCCCTCTCCCAGCTGTTGAATTCCCTTAATGTCAGCATCAGAAAACACTTTGTTGTTGAACACACAAAGTGCTGGACCCTGGAGATTGTTCCATTTCTTCCCAAATGTTTTTTCTTTCCCATGTTGTCTTTTGTCCCAGATGAAGTGAATTTCTGTTGCTTCTGCATCATCAGCATTTTGGATGAGCTCTTTAAGGATATCCTTCTTTGATGGATAGGCTGAAATTATGTTTTTAATACGAACAGTCAGCTGTTCCTGCTGTTCAAACTCAAAAGCAAATGGTGACATGTCATCAACTATGTGGGTTTCCAGAGAATGATGCCTTGTTGTTTTGATTCCAAGGTGGCGAGCCATAGGTCGTGGGATATTCTCGTGACACAATGTGACACCTGAAGTTAGTGGCATCCATGGGCTGTCATTGTAAAATAGCTCACTAGCAAACTGCAAAACTCCACACTCATTGGGTATCAGACAGTCATCTGTGATTTTGACTTTGGCCTCAAAAATCCCTTTGTTTAAAATTGTGAAGACAACTGAGAGATCACTCTCTGGTAGGGGCTGGTTTCCATGTTGAGCTTTTAATTCCTGCAACACAGTTAGAAGCTGAGTGGTTGTGAATTGTTTTTCAACACCTATACATGTCCAGAGGTTCCTGAAGCTTGTGAAGGCAGCTGGAAGTACGTGGAGATAGGGCTTTGCTTCAGATTGCCCGTTCTCAGCTACACGATCAACATTCACAAATGTATCGCCAATGAGGATGAATGGAAATGAATTTGCTTGTTGTGAAATGTAAGAGGTATTTCCAGAGTCCCAGATCCACTGATCCAGACACTTATAGCACTCAAATGCTATTTTGTAAAGCATGGCTCTGTCAATGGAGTGTGCTTGTTTGCTTCCTTCATGCAGCTGCTGGAGCACCACCTCTGGCTTCGGAGTGCTGTTCACGCCCAAGATCTGTAGGACTGGATCACTGTGGTGTATTTTCAAATTACTATTATCCAGCACTGGTTGTGTCATGTTAACGAGAAGGGAGCATTTGTCACTAAAAACATCAATGGGCCTTTTAAGTGTTACATTTCCTTCCATTTTTGCATCACCAGGTGAATATGCTGGAAGAAATGCAGTTGTCCTCAGTGTTTTCCAGTGGTGAGAGTCTTCATCATAAATGTGATTGTTCATCAGTTCAAAAAGGCACTTCAAGTGGACAAATGCTTTATTTTTGTCAATGCTCCAGGTTTTATTAATTGTGCCTGCTTTCTCTGTGATATCTTCCAATGGGAGATGATCATTTGCCATACCGAGTTCCAACAAACGCTGAATCCTTTTTGGAGATCTGAAGTCATTTTCGGATCCATCAAGCAAGCGTCCCTCTTTTGGTTCAAACAGACAGGCCACTTTCCCTGATGGATTTACAAGTTTCCTGACATGTTGGAGCTGTCCATCCTTTGTGGGTATGCATGGATGGCAGAGCAGCAGATTGTCAATTTCTTTGATATGAAGGTCAATAGCATGCAGCACAAGGGTATCTCTACTCTTCGAGTCCATTGTAGTTAGGTTACTGAACACTGCTTCTCTGTAGAACTTCTCCCAGTTCCAGGTCCTGTTTTGTAAAACCTTTTCTAGGCCAGCCTGTTTGAAGCTATTTCTCAGCCACAGTGGAAGAGGAACAACATGGTTGGGTCCTTTTGCATATTTCTTGCAAACTTGAACTGCAAGGTCACCAATCTTTTCATCATTTTCAATGCTCTCATGTAGAAATATGGCATTGTTCATTGAGAACCATTGTTCTCCATCACTAAAGAGCTCTGGACCGACAGAGTCATCAACAATGGTTGAGTAAAGTGCATCCACTAAAGGCTTGAAAGTTTCAGTCACTTTCTCTCTCTCAGGCCAAAAGGTGTGATAACAGTAACTCACCAGCTGCTTATCTTCTGATATTTTCTTTAGCGCCTTGAGTACAGTAACATATGCTGTCACTACTGGATCCTGAAGGAGAGCTTTGTTCCAGTCATTTTTCACTCCAGTTTCCCACAGAGCTTTTCGGTTGCTTGTCACCGCAAATGTGCCATTTACATTGACAGGAAGACCTGTGTGAATGGGAAGAGGAAGGAAGCAAAAGGCCTGTCCAACAAGATCTGTTTGTAATGTGGTGAATTTTCCAGTTTCTGGATCATTTTGCAAAGGCACAGCAATCCCTCCAATGGGCAAAGAGAAACTGGCTTGCTTGTTTTTCTGAAGGGCCATTTTCAAGGACTCATCTGTCCCAAAGCAGTTGTACAGGAGCCAGAACTGAAGTTTAGTTTCATTAGACAGCTGACTGGATATTTGGATAATTCTGACTGTGCAAGATTCAATTAGTCCTTTGCATTTACCATCAAGTTTCATTAGTGATTTCTCAGCATGACGTTGCTTGGACACACTGCTGTCATCAGGAATCTCCATTGCACTCACAGTGGTTTTGGACACAGAGAAGATGGTCTCTATTTCATTATCTCTTGGTGGAGTTGATCCATTGTGTGGGATATTTTGGAGGGATAATGTAATGATGTTCTTTAAAAAAAGCAGATGGGTTTGTGAATTCTTAGAAAAGAGATGTTGAAAATCAAGGATATTGTGTTTTTGATACACTTTTGGGTTTATTTCTGATTTGGCAGCCTCTTCTTCACTTCGGAAAGGTAGTTTGATCAGAGTTCCTGGATAGGGTTCAGGAGGACTTTTTCTGGTAAAATTACAGTCAAAAATGTTTTCATATGATCCAAACTGACCAGGAAAACAATGAAAGAGTCGCTGTTGAGAGAGATCGAGCTTGATTCCGGGATTTGATTTATGTTTGATATGTTTTGTGAGATGAGTAACATTTGGATCAAGTATGAGAAGACTGTTGCCACTAAGGATGGAGGGGACATCTGTCACATGATACACAGTGTTGAATCCAAGTCCAAACTTTCCAATTTTTTCTGCTTTGTTTTCCTTTGAGGCTGAGCCAACTCTGGCAATATTTTTCCAATCCTCTGCTGTAAACTGCTCATTATTGAAAGCCCAAAGACAAGGTCCCTGACAAAGAGCCATGTCAGGGTCAATCAGGCTTTCAGGGGCATCTCTGTGTACTCTGAAATCCACCAAGAACTTGCAAACATCTGCCCCAGCATCCTCTGCATTCTGGATGAGCTCTTTGAAGATGTCACTGTCTTCATCGTACTCTTTAAGAATGTTTTTTATCCTCATTGTTATTGGTTCAGATTGTCCACACTGCTCTATTCCTATCTCCTCTGGATCAAGGATGTGGGTACTGAGAAAACGAATTTCCAGCCATTCAGCGGCTGCTTTTGGAATTTCCTCATGTATGACATAAATGTCCTCTTCTCTGCAGTTTAGTTCTTTTAGTCCATTTTTGCTTACATCACAGAAAAGAGCTGTTGATCGTGGTTTAAGGGTAAATTTTCCTCCCTCAGCAATAACTGGCACTGGGATGTCATCCTGAACTGTTTTCTTCTCTTTCCAGAGCCAGTTGAGAATTTCTATTGACACTTTGACCTCTGAGGAACTTGCAAATGGCACTTGTCTTGCTTCAATTGTTTGCTGGATGGAGTACAGAATGCCCAAAATGTCTTCACTGGAAAGTACTTTTCTCAGGCCAAACCTCTGGAACAATGTTCTGTATGGCAAAAATTCACTTGGCACCTTCCCAATGTAAGAACTCAGATCTAGATTATTTGGGTATTCAAGAACCAGATCCTGGGGTGCAACAAACTGGTTGTGAGTCCATAGCCAGCATGTCTCCTTGCTCATCATTGTAACAAATACAGAGACATTGTCTTGCATGTGTTTGTAAATGCTGTGCAGCTGTCTTTTGAAGTCTACATCTGTGTCAGGATTAACCATTTCCAGTGCTTTTGATTTCAAGACTGACAGATTTTCAATCACTTTTTCAGGTGGTGGTAGGTCTTTGAGACCAAATCTGTTGCTAACTCTGTCACTGAGCTTCCCTGTTAGTGGCATTACATGTCCAACAATGTCCTTATACACAGAATGTCTTATTTCATTTGGGCAAAACAAACAATACTTCTGAGATTTATCACTGAATTTTTGGTCACTTCCAGGTTGTTCACATGGGATCCATTTAAGCATTTTGAGGCAATGAATTTGTTTGTGAGAAAACTTTGACAGTAAATCATTACTTTCCAACATTTCCAACAGAACCTGAGCTCTTCTTAGAGCCTCAGTTTGTGAGTTCACACACAGTTTGTCAGTCAGGGTGGCAGCATGTAGCAAATGTTCAGGTGAGACATCTATCTCTTTATTCAGTAATCCGATTTCTGTTAAGCTTTCCAGCATCTGCAGTGAATGAGTGTATGAAGGCGGTGGAAAGAAGTGTGACTCAAAGATGACTTTAAAAGTCTGAATTCTTGGATCAAAAAAGTCAGATGCCTTTTTCAGCTGTCCATTCACCTCAATGAAGCTCAAGTCCTTACAGCTACATTTCAGGGATTCGTTTTGTGAGAAAAGCACCTTACCATGCTGTAAAACCCAAGTCATTGTTTTTTTAGTGTTGTCACTGCTACAAGCGCCTTTCCTTATGCTGCCAACAAGAACATTGGCTGCTTCGGCGGTGTCCAAGAGATGAACTTTGAGCAGCTGTAACAGTCTGCGGTCAGTCTCAGTAGAACACTGGATTATGGAATCAGGCATAGGGAGCTCTGTTGGTACTGTTAGGCCTGAGATCAGAAGCACAGCTTGTTTTGATTGAGCTGCAACACTGAATCCTTTCATGGTTTGAAACAAAGGCAACCTCAAGAGAAAATCTTTCTCTGTTTTTGAGAGAGAATCCAGACAAGACAGATAGTCTTTTAGTTCATTGCGTGCTGTGTGAGAGGCAGATGTGAGTTCTGTGACAAGATGCTGGAAATCTAAATTCATCAGGACCTTCAAAACACTCCTTGGAGATGGGTACAGCACGTACGAGTCAAGGTCTACATGCTTGAGCCACTCATTTCCTCTCACCACTGTCCCACCAACTTTGTTCACCAGCTGAGCTATTCGGTCTGGCAAATTCAGCTGTTTACTTTTCTGAAAGATCAGAGTTGTGCTCTGCTGTAGTTTTGCTACTGATACAGTCTGACTGCAAGACAGAGGACTAACTGGTATTAGAGGTATGCCAGTGAAAGGACTTAACTCGTTAAAATGACTGTTGAGAAAGCTCCAGAATTCTTGAAACCAGTCTGAAGGTGGATGCTGACTGTTGTTGTTGTCCCATGTAACAAGGTTCTTCCCTGTCTGCTTCCAGTCTGGTGGCAAATATCGTCTTGCATATTCAGCCAAATGGGATGCATCAATGTTGATGACCTTGAAGAAATCTGAAGAGCAGATTAAAAAGATTTTTTTTTTTTAAAGATAAGAATAAATGTGTGTGCTAAAATGTGTAGCTGTGTACAAATGACTCTGTATTGTTTAAAATTACTTTGACTTACTTCTTCTGGCCAGTTCTTTCAGATGGGCACTGCAGGCTGGAGTCAGATCATGTGGGATGAACAAGGGTTTACAGAATGGCAGCAAGACTCTATAAAAAAGTGTAATGGATTCTGTCGATCAAACTGTTAAGAGTTCATTCAGTATAGAAATATTCCTGAACCTTCCAAATATTCAGTTACAATCAATATGTGAATAACACATAAAAATGGCAACTTTAGTCATAATGAATATAACATTTATTTTAAATATTGATAGATGTATGGAAACCCTACCTTGGAAATTCATGGCTGTCAATCAAAGCAGTGTCTTCCTCTTTGTATGTGAAAGATCTGAAAGAGCCATCACTGAGTGGAAGGAGGTGAAGACCCTCAAGTTCTTTGTATTGTTCATCACCCAAAATGTACTCCAAAAGACTGAGTTTGTCGTCTTTGGTGATGTTATCCACGCCGGTCCTGTGGAGAATGTCCCTGAGGAATGCTGGAGTCACATGTTTTAGGGTAGTAGGGTTTGGGTAGGCCTCATTTATGGCCTTTGCAACACTAGCTGGTAAAGTGACAAGATTTTCTCCAGATGACACTAAAGCCCTTTTAATGGCAGACAATATGTTGGTGCTTGTTGGGCCATTGCAGGGGAAAACAGCTTCTGATGGAGAGATAAACTGTGTTTCATCTTTAGCAAGAGAGAGGATGGCCACGTTCTGTCTGAATAAGTGATGAAAAACATCCAGAGTGAGAGCATGCCATTTGTCTTTGTGTTGTATCTGAGTGAGATCTGGCCACAGATTGTACACAGAGGAAACGGGGAGGATAGATTTTTGGGCAAGTTTAATGGCATCTTGAATGATCTTGATGTATGCTTGTGGAAACACCTTCTTCATCAGCATTTCATTCCACAATGCATGTTCATCATGTCTCTGGTCTTCCTCTTGCCATTTGATGTGTCTTCTATTGTCTGTGAGGCCAAAGCATGCATTGACATAAACTGGGAGTCCTGTCTTATTGGATTCATTGTTTGGAAGGGGGAGAAAGCAGCTCAGTCTGCTCTGGCTACAGTCTCTCTTCTCACCACAGGGGAATGCCAGGTCAACTTGAGGTAAAAAGCTCAACTTCTTTGTAAGCAAATCAAGATCTTCGGCAACGCCCTCTTTCATGGTACATGTTGTCAGAAGCCACTTTGTCTCTTTTTGGTCTTCTGAACTCACAGTTATAACTTTGAACCTTGTTAGACCCTCAGTGACTGACTCCTCTTCTGACTCCAAAACACCATCTGTGGGAACTGAAGATTTCACTTCAAGTCTGGTGTTAACAGCTCCATCTTCACTAATATGTAACAAGGACACGGAGGTGACATTTTTCAAGAAGAGGAGGCTCAAATCTGCATCTGCAATGAAGCTATCAAAAAGCTCAACCACTTTATCTGAGTCATACAGATTATCAGAAATTTCTGATGCTTCATTGCGTAAAGGAAATCTAAAAATTGTCCCATTGAAGTGCTGATCCTCCATGACAACTTTCGACCATCCATGTTCACACACAAGTGAGACTATATCTCTAAATGGTTGAAACTGATCACTCATATTCAACAGAACTTCTTGGTCTTCAGCATCATCCAAAGACCACTGAAATCCTCCATTTCTCTCTCCAAATACTTTTTCTTGGGGATCCATCATGCCAAGGTGGCCTGAACTGAATATACTTGGCACATCTATGAACAAAGTAAAGATATGCTACTGTCAATTGTTTATTTAAAAAAAACCTTACTCTTATCAAGTGTGATTACTACACATAGTTTCACCTGTTATGTGGTAAACAGAGTTGAAGCCGATTCCAAACCTCCCGACTTTGTTCGGGTCGTCACGCTTGACACTCCTTCCAGCCATCTGAATTCCTCCCCAGTCGTCCTCAGTGAATGCGGCATTGTTGTAGGCATAGAGAGCAGGACCTTCGTAAAAATAAAACATTCTTATGGCTTGGTGATAATACATAAAAAAAGAAAAAGAAAGACTGAAAAAAAGACTGACCCCCCCCCCCAAAACAATCTATTTTCCTTATTGTCTATTTTTTTCTTTCATTAACAGTTTTTCATGTAAAAAGTAAAAGAAACGTTAGAAATATATGGTTTTGAAAAAAGGTTGTTTATTTATTGTTATTCAATAAATACCTTGATATTTTCCCAGTTCTTCAGTCCAAAGGCTCTCAGTCCCATAGCTTCGCTCATCATGGATGAAAACCACTTTTGTGGCTTGAGCATCATCTGCATTTTGAATCAGTTCCTGGTTGACCAACAAAACCAACTATTAACAGAAGACAGCCAATGCAAGCTAGTAGGGCTGCAAAAATTCATCAAGTAATTTAATTCTAAAAAACATTCTCGACACAAATTCTTCTATGCTGTGTTTAACGCACGGCCCTGTAGCGCGCTCATTTGTCAAACAATGTAAATGCTAGCTTTTCAAAAATACTGATAACACAATAGCAGCAGTGATGCTGATGCTGGCACAGTTTAATGTGGAGCCAGAGTCTGTTTACACAGAGCAAAGAGTCAGAGCCGTTAGCGAGAACGGTGAGGTCAGGATGAGTGAAAGAAAACGCTTTTCTAGCGTCCAAAACAGCAGGGCTGTTCCTGTAATTACCATTAAAACCTTTACTGGAAAAAAGCTCCTGGGAGTTTAGTCTGACACCAGACTGGTAAAATCATCATTTAATTTCATAAAAACGATACCTTCAGCAAACAGGGGTGAGGCTAAAGGGGGAGATGGGGTGTACCTGACCTGAGGGTTTTTAAACTTACCTTTTAATAATGTCAGAAAATCTTCCAACAAGACAGAGTAAAGGTACATTTGTATTCCTTAGTTTAGTTTGTGATTGTGATTTGAGATTTTTATATATCTTTTGCATTTAAGAAACTGTTTTCTTTAAAAGCTAAAATTTCAATATAGATTTTATTTTATTTATTTTTTTACAGATTTTGT
Source organism: Oreochromis niloticus (assembly GCF_001858045.2). NCBI lineage: Eukaryota > Metazoa > Chordata > Actinopteri > Cichliformes > Cichlidae > Oreochromis > Oreochromis niloticus. Next base: position 20,022 of record NW_020328448.1, read on the forward strand.
ATGCAGTTAAACTTTAAAACATTGCAGTATGTAAAATGGAAACCAATGCACTGCTGGTTCTTTCTCTTTTGATTATTTATTATTGCTCATTAATAAGACAAAAGTATTTCCTATCAATTACTCGAATAATCAATTGAATAATCGATAGATTACTTGATCCCTAAAATAATTGATAGCCGCACCCCTACAAGCAATTTTGCCTTACTTTAGCAGGAAAGGTGACGTGAACAATGGTTTTGTTCCAAGAAGTGTCCCATCTCTCCTGTGAACCAGCATACCAAACCCTGAAAGCGACTCGTTTAAATGGGATCTAGCCCTGCTTTAATTAGCCATTTGGGTTTCCTACTGTAACATCAAAATGTGTACAATGAAAACATCTGTCTCAGTTTCTACTGTTAACATTTATTTGCTTCATCCATTTGCACATTGTTAATCAACTTTTTAATTATAATTCTTTGCTCGCCAACATACAATGAAAAACAAAAATCTTTTAAGCTTTATGACATAATTATTTTTTGTGTCAGTTTAACTCAGCGGAAATACTGAAAACTAAACAGTTGTGGTTGAAAGTTTACATACTCTCATCATGGTCGTGAATGCCATGGTAATTTGGGACTTTCCTGATTTCTTTGAACTGTTCTTTTTCCTCGGTGGAATAATTGTACAGCATATACTTTGAATTATTTAAAAAACAAGAATTGGATGCACAAGGTTGAATTTATTTTAGATTTTCTCTAATCCACAGAAGGCCAAAATATAATATATATATATATTATATACATACAGTCACTTAAATCTTTTAAGTGCTACTGAAGGTTCTACAGTGTCTTTTACAATGCCAGGGCCTATTAACTTCTTATCATCATTATTAAATCATGACTGACTACAACTGAAAGTTTACAGGATTTACATTTATTTCTTACAGACCTTGGTCTGTAAGAAGACCCAAAGACCCATTTTTGCCTTGCCCTGGACTTAGAGGGTGCCAACCAAGAAAAAAGCCCCTGCTCCAAAATTGGCACCTTCTGCTCAACTAAAATTTGCAGCTTCCCACAAGGACAAGCCAAATACATTCAGGAGAAAAGTTTTATTGTCAGACAAAACAAAGATTCTGGTATTTGGCCACAATGAAAAGCAGTGAAGGTGAGTCTTTCAAACAGAAGAACACTAATGTATATGGTGCTTATGCGGTGCAAGTGGTGCAAAACCTCAGAAAAAAAACAGAATTATAGTAATGCTTGCAGTCAACTTGCAGTTTACATCCATGTTTCCAATAATCCACTAATTTGATCCCTATCCAAGTCAAGTATCTGGGATAGAGAATATTGTTTGCAGTACAGATCTTGAAGCTCAAAAAACATGTTACATGTGCTCACGTTTGACTTGTAAAGTTGATTCCACACACAAGTTTATAGCTATGATAGCCAAAAGAGTTTTAAATATATTTGTTACTACAAAGAAACTGCATCCAAGCAGCAAAAAAGATCAAATAGTCACACAATTTTCACAAGGTACACATCTAGGATTAGTGTTGCAGTATTAAACAATGGCCAGAAGAGTGTTTTTTTAAATATCATGTTACTGTAAACCAGAAATTTGACCCTTTGGATATAAAATATCATCATTTCCTAAAACGCATCCATTTGTGTGAAATTTGGTCAAAATTAGTTTATGAGTTCTTCACACTATGAAAGTTGGACAGAACCACGGCGATATTAGTCACTGAAGTCTGTTATGAGGCCACAATCTTCGTGTTTTTTTGCTGTCATTATCTTGTTATTTTTTTTGGAAACTGGGTGTACAATGGTGTATCTTACTGTGAAAACAGTGTTTTTTAATAACAAGGAGTTAGCCCGTTAGCACAGACTAGATAACCCTCCTTTGTGACAGTTTAAATGATCAGATTATGATTTATTTAAAAATGATTTACAAAATGGACTTAATGGTTTTTTATCAGCAAGGTACAAAATGCCAAAATGAGTAACTGAGACCATTTATTCATTAGGAAAGCATTTACTGATCAGAGCCAAGGGACAGTTTCGAAACCGGATTTCTAAAGGACTGAAAATCCTTTGCAATCCCATGAAGTACTTTAAGAAGTAACTGATAAAATGGGCTTTTGGCAAACATTACACCAACCTTCAAAATTTGTCCGCCATCTGGATATCGACGTAGAATATCTTTCAAGTAGTCAATGAAGGGCGGTGCTGTGGCCCCAAAGAAGTCCTATAAAAAAGCAACAGTATCAGCAGAGAAATTAAAAAGCACTGAGTTTGAATTTAAATTAAACCAAAGTGAGTCCTCCTGATACACTGATTATAGGAAAGAGCTAATATTAAACAAGCTTGTGTATTTTACTTGTATTCTTAGCCATAAAGTTCTCAACTTTCAATCAGATAACAGCTTGTGATGAAATCAGAAAATACTTTATGGGACAATAAATTTAAAAGGGGCAGGTACTTGATGTAATTTGGATGATAAAACGTTGAATACGAACTTTGCATTTAGTATGTAATTGTAGGGAACTGGTTACAAATGTTTGAACTCATTCATGGAAATGACTGAAGATGTGCACTCAAAGACTAATAAAAACATTTCATATAGTGATTCAAATAATTACACACTGAGCAGTAATTCAATTCAATAAATAATTTGACCTACAAGTAAAATGAAAAAAATCACATTAGCGCCAAAAATATTAATATGCATCAGCACTTCCTACAGTACTATAGAGCCACATATTTTTTGCGTACAGTACTTCCTACAGAAGTACTGTTCTGTAGGATGTGCATAACAGTATTTCCTATTGTTTTATATACAGTAGGAAGAACTGTATACATTACATTAAAGGAAAAGCAAAGCAACTCACCGAGCTTTCTTCTTTGCTTTCAGACTCATTGTTCCAGGGTTGGTTCCTGTAAGAAATTCAAGGTATTGTGACACACTGGAAAGCAGAACAAAGTCATACAACATATCCTCCTGAGAACCAGCCTATTCGTTTATGTCCTCTGTAATAGACATTTGTTTTTTGGTCTATATCTTTTGACTTATTTGAGATATCCCACTAAGTCCTGATGTACTAAATAGAGGATATTCTGGGCTTTCCATTGATATCTCATGTGTTTGGGTGGCCTCTATTACCCCCAAAGAGGAAGGAAATATACACTATCGCTGAATAGCGGCCAACTTCCTCTTAATCAGTTTGAATTTAAAAAATCAAATATCAGCTACCTACACGCTGCATTGTTTTTAGATACAATGCAATGCTATGCAAACTAAACTATGAAGAGCCACACTTTGTACATACAGGGAGTGCAGAATTATTAGGCAAGTTGTATTTTGAGGAATAATTTTATTATTGAACAACAACCATGTTCTCAATGAACCCAAAAAACTCATTAATATCAAAGCTGAATGTTTTTGGAAGTAGTTTTTAGTTTGTTTTTAGTTTTAGCTCTTTTAGGGGGATATCTGTGTGTGCAGGTGACTATTACTGTGCATAATTATTAGGCAACTTAACAAAAAACAAATATATACCCATTTCAATTATTTATTTTTACCAGTGAAACCAATATAACATCTCCACATTCACAAATATACATTTCTGACATTCAAAAACAAAACAAAAACAAATCAGCGACCAATATAGCCACCTTTCTTTGCAAGGACACTCAAAAGCCTGCCATCCATGGATTCTGTCAGTGTTTTGATCTGTTCACCATCAACATTGCGTGTAGCAGCAACCACAGCCTCCCAGACACTGTTCAGAGAGGTGTACTGTTTTTTTTTGTTTGTTTTTTTTTGTCTGTCCCATTTGGTTCTTTAGCCGTCAGAATTGTTGTCTGAAGACCAACAAGGATACCAAATGGATTTATTTTGCCAAATGGATCATCATGGCATTGCCGTATTGGTCCATTTGATCAAACTTTGTTGTTATTATTTATTTTATTTTCAGTTGTTACAGATGGGACAGACATGACTGGGGGATAGGAAAGGGAGAAAGAAAGAGAGGAAGGAAAAGAAAAACAGAAGGGAAAAGGGACAGTGAGAAAGGGCACTTACAAAGACAAAGAGAAAAAAAAATCTCCTGGATCACCTGTTGAGAGAAAAAGAAGAGAAGACAAGCAAAAAAAACCAAACAAAAACAAAGCAACATACTAAACACAACACCATCACGTTAATCTAGCTAAGTGTGAACAGCAGTAAATACTAAATATTGAAAGTTGTTGTGCAGCACGCAGGACAGACAGCGCACAATGTGCTTTGAAGTAGCAGCTAAGAAAGGTGTAGTTTATGTCTACGAACAGTGAACACCCGTGTGCACACCTGTGTGGATCAACGTGCTTGTATACAAAAGGTTTCCCCATGTAACGGTCTGCTAGAGGGTGTGGAGGCCCATAGCCCCGTTCCCCAGGGCATGAAGCAGGCATGGAGGAGATCCAGGCTCCAGACATCCAGAGGCCCCAGAGTGCGAGAGCCCAAGGAGTACCACCGGAGGGGCATCCGTGCCACCTTCCTGGGAAGGGCTGAGGAGATCCCCAGACGAGGGGTCACCCAGTAGCCACGGAGCAGAAGCCAGAGGGGGCTGCACTGGCGTGCCCGCCGGCTCTGCCGGCAGCCAGCGGTGCCAGAGTGAACCGAGTTGCAGGCCCCGAGGCCGGAGGCCCGAGGGCCCCCTTTGCCCCGGAAGAGGCCTGACTGAGCGACAGGCACCAGGCCCCGCCAAGTAGCCACCGGGAGTGAGCTGCTGCATACCTGAGCGCCCAGCCCCGGACACCAAGAACCACCAATGCACCAACCCCTGAGGGCATCAGTTACCAGCAGGGAGTGTGGTGAGGGGAGATAGGCCTCCACACTTGGAGGGCCTGGGAGTACCCAGGGAGGTGGAGTCTAAGACCCGACCTGACATATAGACACAGACAAACAGGCACACACAGACATAAACATGCTTTCCCACCCTCATGCACACATATACAAACACTCAGCACTCACCCAACGTAGGGATAGACATACATAGACATGTACACACAATCATACTCCCCAAACATACTCTATGCCCCGGGTCCAGGTACCCTCGCCCCCAGAGGGGGAAACGGCACCCAGACCCAAGAGATGTCACCCTTTCCCCCGGGGTGGAGGCAAGCAGACCGCCCCAGGCTCCGCAGCAGCAGGGAGGTCAATCGGACGGCCAACACCTCCTCCCAGCCCCCCGCCCCGATGGCTAGTAGAGAACGGGGGTGTGTGAAGACCCCATACCTCCCTCCTCCCGCTCATGTGTAGTGTTGCTGCGTGTTGTTCTAAAGTGCATTTAAAATATGGGAGGGCATGGTGCTGCTGCCAGAGAGCAGCAGGTGTTAGCACGGCCCCTCCTGAGAACCCTCAATGTCTACATGGATTTAAAATTGAGAGGTGGGCACCGGCGCCAGAGGTAGGGTTGAATACACAGACCGTCCTCTGGACACCGTTAACGTGGTCACCCTCAAGGCCCTATATATATATGTGTGTGTGTGTGTTATGAGAGTGTGAATAATGTGGATGTCTAAGTTGTGAAATAAAATTGAGGCACAGGTGGCCAGAAGGGGACAGAGGGGGGGAATGCCTCCCCTGCACCCTGGTGACACACCCGCACCCCAAGGCCCTACCTGTGTGGGTGGGTGTGGTGGAGCGGGAAGAGGGAGGCAGCCGGGGATGGGGAGGAAAAGAAGGGAGGGGCAAGATGCCCCTCCTCAGGGCCAGCTCCCCGGCTGACCCCAGTAGGCACCCCCGTCCTCTAGTACCCACCAAGGCAAGGGAGCCCAGGCCCATCCAGACCGGGGCCTATGGCAGCAGCACCGCTAAGCCCCACAGGACCTGGGGAAGCCCACCCCACCCCACTGCAGAGGAAACTATACCCACCCCAACATTCAATCATCTCCAGACTACACAAGACAACAGACACCCAGGTTAGGTTTATTCTCCACCTCTCCTGTGTCTCTCCCCCACCTGCAGAGTGGACTTCTGCAAGGATGGAACAACCTCCCTGCCAGTTGAAGAGCCCCCCAGTTAGGCCGATGCACCAGAGGCCCCCTGCGCCAGGGCTGAGCCCCCGTGCACCCACCCGCCCACAACCTCGGCGACACACCGACGTGGACCGAAGCCCCCAAGGCCCAGCCAGAGCCCCATCACAGAGACGAAGCACCCCCGAACCCCAAGCCCCCCCGCCTGCCCCGGATCCACTCAGGGGCAGCCAGGCCACCAGGCCAGTAACCTACGTCCGCCAGTACAGACCATCCCCCAGCCCTGCTGCACGCAGCCACGAGGAGAACACCCTCTAAGAGCGACCAGAGCCACTAACCAGGTTATGACCACAAGCCCCCGGGTTGAGCCCTCCAGGGATAACGTCTCTAGGGGTTCTCCTGGCGCCCTAAGCCCATCCCAACCTCCACATCAACCACAATAGCGAAGGCAGGACCAAACCATGACCCCCCACCCCCACTAGGTGATGAAGCCGATCAAAGGAGCCCAAAGGGATTGATCAAATGTGGTGGCAGAGACTGTATCAAGACTAATGTGATCTATTAGATGGTTTTTATATTGATTAGAATTAAGATTATTTTTATTTTTCCAGTTAAGGAGGACCGTTTTCTTGGCAATGCATAGGGCTGTGCATACAATTCTTAGTTTTCAAAGAAATCACTATAAGTCCAAAATTATCATGACATTCATGCCCCTGTGTATGTAAACTTCTGAACACAACTGTATATTATTAGTGTTGAATTGTACTGTATTATATTTTCTTCCAACATTAAAGCACACAAAAAAGGCAACTCAGTACGGTCAAATGCAGAAGAACACTAATGTACATGGTGCTTATGTGGTGCAAGTGGTGCAAAACCTCAGAAAAAAACAGAATTATAGTAATGCTTGCAGTCAACTTGCAGTTTACATCCATGTTCCCAATAATCCACTAATTTGATCCCTATCCAAGTCAAGTATCTGGGATAGAGAATGTTGTTTGCGGTACAGATCTTGAAGCTCAAAAAACATGTTACATGTGCTCATGTTCGACTTGTAAAGTTGATTCCACACACAGGTTTATAGCTATGATAGCCAAAAGAGTTTTAAATATATTTGTTACTACAAAGAAACTGCATCCAAGCAGCAAAAAAGATCAAATAGTCACACAATTTTCACAAGGTACACATCTAGGATTAGTGTTGCAGTATTAAACAATGGCCAGAAGAGTGTTTTTTTAAATATCATGTTACTGTAAACCAGAAATTTGACCCTTTGGATATAAAATATCATCATTTCCTAAAACGTATCCATTTGTGTGAAATTTGGTCAAAATTAGTTTATGAGTTCTTCACACTATGAAAGTTGGACAGAACCACGGTGATATTAGTCACTGAAGTCTGTTATGAGGCCACAATCTTCGTGTTTTTTTGCTGTCATTATCTTGTTATTTTTTTTGGAAATTGGGTGTACAATGGTGTATCTTACTGTGAAAACAGTGTTTTTTAATAACAAGGAGTTAGCCCGTTAGCACAGACTAGATAACCCTCCTTTGTGACAGTTTAAATGATCAGATTATGATTTATTTAAAAATGATTTACAAAATGGACTTAATGGTTTTTTATCAGCAAGGTACAAAATGCCAAAATGAGTAACTGAGACCATTTATTCATTAGGAAAGCATTTACTGATCAGAGCCAAGGGACAGTTTCGAAACCGGATTTCTAAAGGACTGAAAATCCTTTTGCAACCCCATGAAGTACTTTAAGAAGTAACTGATAAAATGGGCTTTTGGCAAAACATTACACCAACCTTCAAAATTTGTCCGCCATCTGGATATCGACGTAGAATATCTTTCAAGTAGTCAATGAAGGGCGGTGCTGTGGCCCTGAAAGAAGTCCTATAAAAAAGCAACAGTATCAGCAGAGAAATTAAAAAGCACTGAGTTTGAATTTAAATTAAACCAAAGTGAGTCCTCCTGATACACTGATTATAGGAAAGAGCTAATATTAAACAAGCTTGTGTATTTTACTCGTATTCTTAGCCATAAAGTTCTCAACTTTCAATCAGATAACAGCTTGTGATGAAATCAGAAAATACTTTATGGGACAATAAATTTAAAAGGGGCAGGTACTTGATGTAATTTGGATGATAAAACGTTGAATACGAACTTTGCATTTAGTATGTAATTGTAGGGAACTGGTTACAAATGTTTGAACTCATTCATGGAAATGACTGAAGATGTGCACTCAAAGACTAATAAAAACATTTCATATAGTGATTCAAATAATTACACACTGAGCAGTAATTCAATTCAATAAATAATTTGACCTACAAGTAAAATGAAAAAATCACATTAGCGCCAAAAATATTAATATGCATCAGCACTTCCTACAGTACTATAGAGCCACATATTTTTGCGTACAGTACTTCCTACAGAAGTACTGTTCTGTAGGATGTGCATAACAGTATTTCCTATTGTTTTATATACAGTAGGAAGAACTGTATACATTACATAAAGGAAAAGCAAAGCAACTCACCGAGCTTTCTTCTTTGCTTTCAGACTCATTGTTCCAGGGTGGGTTCCTGTAAGAAATTCAAGGTATTGTGACACACTGGAAAGCAGAACAAAGTCATACAACATATCCTCCTGAGAACCAGCCTATTCGTTTATGTCCTCTGTAATAGACATTTGTTTTTTGGTCTATATCTTTTGACTTATTTGAGATATCCCACTAAGTCCTGATGTACTAAATAGAGGACATTCTAGGCTTTCCATTGATATCTCATGTGTTTGGGTGGCCTCTATTACCCCCAAAGAGGAAGGAAATATACACTATCGCTGAATAGCAGCCAACTTCCTGTTAATCAGCTTGAATTCAAAAAATCAAATATCAGCTACCTACACACGCTGCACTGTTTTTAGATACAATGCAATGCTATGCAAACTAAACTATGAAGAGCCACACTTTGTACATACAGGGAGTGCAGAATTATTAGGCAAGTTGTATTTTTGAGGAATAATTTTATTATTGAACAACAACCATGTTCTCAGTGAACCCAAAAAACTCATTAATATCAAAGCTGAATGTTTTTGGAAGTAGTTTTTAATTTGTTTTTAGTTTTAGCTATTTTAGGGGGATATCTGTGTGTGCAGGTGACTATTACTGTGCATAATTATTAGGCAACTTAACAAAAAACAGATATATACCCATTTCAATTATTTATTTTTACCAGTGAAACCAATATAACATCTCCACATTCACAAATATACATTTCTGACATTCAAAAACAAAACAAAAACAAATCAGCGACCAATATAGCCACCTTTCTTTGCAAGGACACTCAAAAGCCTGCCATCCATGGATTCTGTCAGTGTTTTGATCTGTTCACCATCAACATTGCGTGTAGCAGCAACCACAGCCTCCCAGACACTGTTCAGAGAGGTGTACTGTTTTCCCTCCTTGTAAATCTCACATTTGATGATGGACCACAGGTTCTCAATGGGGTTCAGATCAGGTGAACAAGGAGGCCATGTCATTAGTTTTTCTTCTTCTATACCCTTTCTTGCCAGCCACGCTGTGGAGTACTTGGACGCGTGTGATGGAGCATTGTCCTGCATGAAAATCATGTTTTTCTTGAAGGATGCAGACTTCTTCCTGTACCACTGCTTGAAGAAGGTGTCTTCCAGAAACTGGCAGTAGGACTGGGAGTTGAGCTTGACTCCATCCTCAACCCAAAAAGGCCCCACAAGCTCATCTTTGATGATACCAGCCCAAACCAGTACTCCACCTCCACCTTGCTGGCGTCTGAATCGGACTGGAGCTCTCTGCCCTTTACCAATCCAGCCACGGGCCCATCCATCTGGCCCATCAAGACTCACTCTCATTTCATCAGTCCATAAAACCTTAGAAAAATCAGTCTTGAGATATTTCTTGGCCCAGTCTTGACGTTTCAGCTTGTGTGTCTTGTTCAGTGGTGGTCTTACCTTGGCCATGTCTCTGAGTATTGCACACCTTGTGCTTTTGGGCACTCCAGTGATGTTGCAGCTCTGAAATATGGCCAAACTGGTGGCAAGTGGCATCTTGGCAGCTGCACGCTTGACTTTTCTCAGTTCATGGGCAGTTATTTTGTGCCTTGGTTTTTCCACACGCTTCTTGCGACCCTGTTGACTATTTTGAATGAAACGCTTGATTGTTCGATGATCACGCTTCAGAAGCTTTGCAATTTTAAGACTGCTGCATCCCTCTGCAAGATATCTCACTATTTTTGACTTTTCTGAGCCTGTCAAGTCCTTCTTTTGACCCATTTTGCCAAAGGAAAGGAAGTTGCCTAATAATTATGCACACCTGATATAGGGTGTTGATGTCATTAGACCACACCCCTTCTCATTACAGAGATGCACATCACCTAATATGCTTAATTGGTAGTAGGCTTTCGAGCCTATACAGCTTGGAGTAAGACAACATGCATGAAGAGGATGATGTGGACAAAATACTCATTTGCCTAATAATTCTGCACTCCCTGTATTATGATCAAGTTGCAACATGACTGAATATAAGAAACCTGAGATCCACTACCTCAGAGGTTCCCAAAGTGTGGGGCCCGCCCCCTAGGGGGGCGCAGAGCCATTGCAGGGGGGCGCAGTATGAAAAGAAAAAAAAAAAAAAAAGAGCGCTTGGACACTGTGGACAGGTTTTTGACGGGGCTCCCACACAAACGCAAAGCAGGAGATGAAGCATCGCCAAATATGTTTCCAAACCAACTTCCTTCCAAGCCAAAGACTAGAAAATATGGTGAAGCATATCTTCCCTTTGGCTTCACCTGCACAAGTGCCAAGGTAGGTCTCCCCTGCAAAATTAGTTTCCCTGCGTCGGGAGCAGCGCTGGGCTCTCCAAATCACGGACAAACAGTATCCCACATTCTTGATTTTTAGTTCACAAACACTTCTTGTAATAACTACTCCTGACATTTTGGACATGTTAGCTCTTTATGCAGTAAAGTTACAGTGGGATACAAATAATATCAGGCTGATCCTGCCGTCATTTGTTCCCCCGGTTCAAATCACGGACAAACAGTATCCCACAGCTGTTTATGTGTTTAAACCCATTTTGCACAGAGAGGCATTTTTTGAAAAATGTATTGATAGCAATGTTGAATATTATTACACAGGAAAAAAAAACAACTACACGTAAAATAATTACACCATGACGCCTCTGCCTTTATAAATGGAGGGACAGTAACTGCGTGTGTATATGTAAGCGTGTAAAACCTGAAGATAGTCAGATTAACAGTAACAGTATTTTGTCTCTATCTGCCATTCTGCAATTCATCTCATGTAAACAATAACGTGGCGCACAGCGTGATGTGAAAAGAGGGCGCGAACATTTTTCTTGTAAAAAAGGGGGGCCTGGCAAAAAAAAGTTTGGGAACCACTGCACTACCTAATAACCTAATAAGCATGCATCAACCTTTGAACTTGAAGATAGGGTGCCTGAAAGGAACCCACACAGACATGGAGAAATATAAAAGCTTCACAAGGAAGGGCCCCAGGCCAGATTCAAACCCAAGACCTCTTGTTTTTGAAAGGACATGAAAAATAAATGAGGACAGTGGTCTACAAACCAATGTGTGGCACCACATCTTTTATATTTTCTACCATCAGACTCTAATAACAAGCTTGTTGATCTTCCCAAAAAAACTCCCTCTAACATATTTATGATAATCTGGAAATCAAGAAAAAGAAAGTCCAACAGAGGCAAGCAGACAGGTCACCAGGCTATCCGGTCTTTAAGTGATGACGTGACGAATCCTGCTTCTGGGCCTAAAGTAGTCTGCGTTTAATATGGCTTTTGTGTTGTTAACATGTTTAATGTTTTGTATTTTTTTCTATTTAATCTCAAAAAGCTCCTAAAAACAGTCAGTGATCACTGTTGACCTTCCTCGGCTTTTATTACCGCTAATCATTTACTTAAGCTCAGTTTTTAAAACCTTATGATGTAACTACTAGAGATGGCACGATACCACTTTTTCATGTCCGATACCGATATCATAAATTTGGATATCTGCCGATACCGATATGAATCCGATATAGTGTGTTTTTTAATGAATAAAACTGTTTTTTAATATCTTGCTGCATTTTGTATAAGTTCATACTCAAGTTTAAATGAATAACAACACTAAAGCTATTCTGTTATACCTGTATGTAAAAAATACACTGCACCCAAAATATTTCGTAGTTCAGCAACACTGATCAATCTAATAAACTTAAACCTACCTACTCCATCCTCCCTATTCTGGTATTTTAAAGAGTACTTAGCAGAAATATTAAGCAAGTAATAGGGTTGCAAACTCCCCCCCAAAAAAATAGGGAACCACCCCCCACCCTCCACCTCATGATGCTTAATCGATGTAATCAACTTAAATTTGATGCAGGGTGAAAAAAAAATGCACAGAAATAAATTATTTTTCAAGAATAATTAAATAGATTCAAAATCTTTCTTCAACAGAATTGCAGAATTCAGAAATGGTACTTTCCCAAAGGAAAAAGTACTATAGCTTACTAGGTTAGATTAGACTTAACAGTTACTATATACAGTAATGGACTTCTATACATTTTACATCAGATTAAAACTTTGGGTGTAAGATTCCGATAATTATTTATTAAAAGCTAGACATTTTAAATGAGAATAAGAAAGAAAAGTATGTCTTTGTGCCCCCCTTTTCCCTGTTCATGCCCTATCGGCCCCCCTGGCTAAACTTTGCTAGATCCGCCCCTGCACAGTTACCAGCCGTCAGCTACGTAGAAAAGGATCCTGGTGTAGAAAGTAATATTAGATAAATTCTAACAACAGATTATCAAGGTTAAACGTGCTGCTGTTGTTCCGCCGCTGGTTTCCTCTTTCAGGTGCAAAGTGGGCCAAAAACAAAGAAGAGAGACGGACTCGCGACAGAAAAGCCGATCAGCTGATCATTAAGCAGTTTCACGATTGAAGTAGCAGCAAGAAGAGGGAGAGAGGCAGTCGCTCCATATATCGGTTGTTAAGCTTAACATGGGAACGCTTTACAAACATTCAGAGATGAACTTACACATTTGCTTTACTTCTCTCTGGGATAACTTCCTCAGAGATGAAATGCTCATTTGTTAGCCAGGCTCCAAATACACACAGCCGCTCTATCACGTGACGCATACTGCTCCAACGTGCTACGGTTATGAGCCGAGTTACGCCGTGTGGCAAGTTTTGTGAGGTGCTTTTTTGATATTTAATGGATCGGATTACATTTTTTATTTCTCGCCGATATCCGATCCAGTAATTTACGTCAGTATCGGACCGATACCGATACCTAATATCGGATCGGTCCATCTCTAATATACAGTAATGGACTTCTATACATTTACATCAGATTAAAACTTTGGGTGTGAGATTCAGATAATTATTTATTAAAAGCTAGATATTTTAAATGAGAATAAGAAAGAAAAGTATGTCTTTGTGCCCCCCTTTTCCCTGTTCATGCCCTATCGGCCCCCCTGGCTAAACTTTGCTAGACCCGCCCCTGCACAGTTACCAGCCGTCAGCTACGTAGAAAAGGATCCTGGTGTAGAAAGTAATATTAAATAAATTCTAACAACAGCTTATCAAGCTTAAAGGTGCTGCTGTTGTTCCGCCGCTGGTTTCCTCTTTCTGGTGCAATGTGGACCAAAAACAAAGAAGAGAGACGGACTCGCAACAGAAAAGCCGATCAGCTGATCATTAAGCAGTTTCAAGATTGAAGTAGCAGCAGGAGAGGGAGAGAGAGAGGCAGTCGCTCCATATATCGGTTGTTAAGCTTAACATGGGAATGCTTTACAAACATTCAGAGATGAACTTACACACTTGCTTTACTTCTCTCTGGGATAACTTTCTCGGAGATGAAATGCTGGTTTGGTAGCGAGGCTACAAATACACACAGCCGCTCTATCACGTGAGCACACTGCTCTGACATGCTATGGTTATGAGCCGAGTTACGCTGTGTCGCAAGTTTTGTGAGGTGTTTTTTTTTATATTTAATGGATTGGATTACATTTTTTTTATTTCTCGCCGATATCCGATCCAGTAATTTAGGTCAGTATCTGACCGATACCGATACGTAATATCTGTACGTATATCTGTAGTAACTACAGCCCAGCCCATGCAGCAGACTGCGGTCAAGTGAGCCCTCACTTGCGAAGTCACAGTCAAGCTAGCCGCCCCGTCAGCCGCACCTAAAATGTGGTTGCACTACTCTTACGCATATTACGGTATGGATGCCGATTGGCTTAGAAACGTGTCCTGACACTATTTAACTTCACAATCCACTCCGTTTTGGTTCATCTCCACTTTCCCCCTTGTGATCCACAGCCAAGATTACTGTACGAATCAGAGAAAATTAACAATAGAATTTGCCCAATATACAGTACTGTACTTTTAATAACTTCAACTTTGACCTCAGATTACAGGAAAACTGTAAGAGGTGCCGCAGATATCTCACTGGATTCTGACTGTAGGCCATCTCAACTCTTCACCCTGTCATCCACAGACAAATTTACTGTACGGTTTTTGAGAAAATTGATATTAAACTTTGCACAATTTACTCTACTGTACTCAATATATTCCCATCTTTGACCTCAGATTACAGGAAAACTGTAAGAGGTGCCGCAGATATTCCACTGGATTCTGACTCTGGGCAACCCCCACTCTTCACCCTGTGATCCACAGACAAATTTACTGTACGGTTTTTGAGAAAATTGATATTAAATTTTGCTCAATTTACTCTACTGTACTCTATATATTCCCATCTTTGACCACAGATTACAGGAAAACTGTAAGAGGTGCCACAGATATCTCACTGGATTCTGACTCTAGGCCATCTACTCTCTTCACCCTGTGATCCACAGACAAATGTACTGTACGGTTTTTGAGAAAATTGATATTAAATTTTGCTCAATTTACTCAACTGTACTCTATATATTCCCAACTTTGACCTCAGATTACAGGAAAACTGTAAGAGGTGCCACAGATATCTCACTGGATTCTGACTCTAGGCCATCTACTCTCTTCACCCTGTGATCCACAGACAAATGTACTGTACGGTTTTTGAGAAAATTGATATTAAATTTTGCTCAATTTACTCAACTGTACTCTATAGATTCCCAACTTTGACCTCAGATTACAGGAAAACTGTAAGAGGTGCCGCAGATATTCCACTGGATTCTGACTCTAGGCAACCCCCACTCTTCACTCTGTGATCCACAGAAAAATATACTGTACGGTTTTTGAGAAACTTGATATTAAATTTTGCTCAATTTACTCAACTGTACTCTATATATTCCCATCTTTGACCTCAGATTACAGGAAAACTGTAAGAGGTGCCGCAGATATTCCACTGGATTCTGACTCTAGGCAACCCCCACTCTTAACCCTGTGATCCACAGACAAATTTACTGTACGGTTTTTGACAAAATTGATATTAAATTTTGCTCAATTTACTCAACTGTACTCTATATATTCCCATCTTTGACCTCAGATTACAGGAAAACTGTAAGAGGTGCCGCAGATATTCCACTGGATTCTGACTCTAGGCAACCCCCACTCTTAACTCTGTGATCCACAGACAAATTTACTGTACGGTTTTTGAGAAAATTGATATTAAATTTTCCTCTGTTTACTCTACTGTACTCTATATATTCCCAACTTTGACCTCAGATTACAGGAAAACTGTAAGAGGTGCCGCAGATATTCCACTGGATTCTGACTCTAGGCCATCTCCACTCTTCACCCTGTCATCCACAGACAAATTTACTGTACGGTTTTTGAGATTGCTGTGTTAACAGAGTATGACAGAGGCTAAGAAAATATACTGCCTACAATAATATCAAATTTAAACAAGAAATTACAAAATTTCCACATTTGCTGTCATTGCTGTGTGTTCAGTAGAGCATTACTTAGTCATAAAAAATACATATCATTGAAATATCATCAGTAAAAGAAATACTCTCACTATGTAAGACATGTTAGCAAATTCAGTTAATAAATATTGTATCAAATCTATACAGATGTTTAAAGGCATAATGCAAAGCATGTTTGTTTCTTATGGCTTACAAATGTGTTTGCCTTTAACATAATTTACATTTCATTTATACAGTTTCACAGACGAAACAATAAAATAAGTTTCCTGAACTGTTCTTCATGGCCAAGATTTTGAATCCTTTTGAGGGTGATGCATTATCCATGAAGGTGGGCAATTTGTTCATTGATCTCTGACCCTCGCTGACTCTGACGCCTCCTAATTCTGCTTCCAGCCTTGATGATTAATTTGTTCTTCCTTTTGGCATCCCTGTCACTGATGCTGTCACCAGTTGTCCACCAGTCTAATCTGCAATTCCGGTGAACCCAGAATTACCTGTATATTTGTAATGTTTCCAAAAATATACACTATATGTTGGCATTGTCCCACTTTTTTTCCTTTACAAGTAATAATCTCTATGGTTTTAATGACAATTCATATACAGATTGTGGAGGACTTTTTATTCAACACTAAAAATAATTCCTCATCAGCAGACTGTAGTACAATTTCAGCCCACCGTTAATAAACCCATCCAATGCAGCGTTATCAGAGAAATTATGCAAATGATATGTTTTTATGTACTGGTAATCTATTTATCATTTATCATGATTCCTGCTCTGATGATTATTTTCTTACCCTTCTGTAATTTTAACAGATAAAGGATGTTGAACATTAAGCTCCAAACAGGATGAATGAGGAAGACCACAGAAGAGAATCATGGATGTAGTGAAAGAATACATGCAGATGGTTTTTTTCATGGTTGAGGAGCATCTTCTGATACTATCTTAGAGAAAAAAACACATAAAATTGAAGACTAAAAATAATGACAACAACATGTCTAAATTTTTGTATTAATTTCTTAGAGCAAATGCACTCTTGTCATGGTCTGAGTTGCCCACTCATATTTAACTAATTCAAATACAATTACTCCATTTAAATGCTTATGTTCTAATAAAAGGCATTGCACTAGAATTACTCCGGTCCGGCTCTGTTCTGCGGGCTTGATGTGCCGAGCACTCTCTGATGGTCTGCAGCATTCCCACTTTTAAAATGTAAAGGAAGCTTTGGAGCACACTTGTAATCTTACGTTGTCGGAAGATAAACAAATAGAAAATGGTAAATTTACATGAACCTCACTCTAAATGGGTTTATATAAATATCATATCTACTATGGCAGTGACAAACCTTAGCAGACTCTGTGGGTCCAGCTTGCGCAGTGAAGCACGGACGATTTGCTTCTGCACTGGGCATTCCAATGTCCTCCTCTACCCAGTGCCGTCTTTTGCCGTGTGGCTCTGGCTGGGCTTCCCAGTACCACGGGGCCTCTTCCGTGGAGGCATGTTGGGTTCTTGTTCCGTCTCCTTTTCAGATTCTTCTGAGGAGGCGTCAGTGGCCTGCTGGACAAATGAAACCTCTCCTCCATCAGAATCTGCTTCGTCCATTTCCTGAAGCAAGGCCAAAGCCTGTTGCGCAGAGAGGTTCTTCCAGCGTGGCAGTGATATGGAGGCCATCCTGATGTGTGTTCTCAAAAATGCAAACAAGAAATGATTCTCCCGCCTGGATCGGTCTGCTTTTATGCACAGCACTGTGCTGTAGTCAAGTAATGCCACTTCTTCACATACACAGTGACAATGGAACAATGGAAGATCTGGGCTAAGAGTCAAGGAAGGTGTGAATGTGTGTCTTTTATATTTGCAGGTCAGTACGGCAGGCATTTCGGAAAGTTGTAACACAGAGGTTTGGCCTGACTTGGATCTGAGCAACTCTGAGTGAGCAAATGCAAATGTGCCAGGCCTCGAGGATAATGGGTGGTTTGCACAACAAAAGCTGGAGGAGAAACGAGCTGACGACCTGTGAAAATCTCAGCAGGGGTGATTAACACCTCAGGACTTGCACCAGAAAATAAAAAACCCAGTAATTCTAGGGGGTGTTGGGTTTAGGGAAGTTTTTTCTCACGCAAATTTGCGCAGGTTTAGTAAACCTAGTGTTAAAATAGTATCAGAAGATGCTCCTCGACCATGAAAAAAACCATCTGCATGTATTCTTTCACTACATCCATGATTCTCTTCTGTGGTCTTCCTCATTCATCCTGTTTGGAGCTTAATGTTCAACATCCTTTATCTGTTAAAATTACAGAAGGGTAAGAAAATAATCATCAGAGCAGGAATCATGATAAATGATAAATAGATTACCAGTACATAAAAACATATCATTTGCATAATTTCTCTGATAACGCTGCATTGGATGGGTTTATTAACGGTGGGCTGAAATTGTACTACAGTCTGCTGATGAGGAACTATTTTTAGTGTTGAATAAAAAGTCCTCCACAATCTGTATATGAATTGTCATTAAAACCATAGAGATTATTACTTGTAAAGGAAAAAAAGTGGGACAATGCCAACATATAGTGTATATTTTTGGAAACATTACAAATATACAGGTAATTCTGGGTTCACCGGAATTGCAGATTAGACTGGTGGACAACTGGTGACAGCATCAGTGACAGGGATGCCAAAAGGAAGAACAAATTAATCATCAAGGCTGGAAGCAGAATTAGGAGGCGTCAGAGTCAGCGAGGGTCAGAGATCAATGAACAAATTGCCCACCTTCATGGATAATGCATCACCCTCAAAAGGATTCAAAATCTTGGCCATGAAGAACAGTTCAGGAAACTTATTTTATTGTTTCGTCTGTGAAACTGTATAAATGAAATGTAAATTATGTTAAAGGCAAACACATTTGTAAGCCATAAGAAACAAACATGCTTTGCATTATGCCTTTAAACATCTGTATAGATTTGATACAATATTTATTAACTGAATTTGCTAACATGTCTTACATAGTGAGAGTATTTCTTTTACTGATGATATTTCAATGATATGTATTTTTTATGACTAAGTAATGCTCTACTGAACACACAGCAATGACAGCAAATGTGGAAATTTTGTAATTTCTTGTTTAAATTTGATATTATTGTAGGCAATATATTTTCTTAGCCTCTGTCATACTCTGTTAACACAGCAATCTCAAAAACCGTACAGTAAATTTGTCTGTGGATCACAGGGTGAAGAGTGGGGGTTGCCCAGAGTCAGAATCCAGTGGAATATCTGCGGCACCTCTTACAGTTTTCCTGTAATCTGAGGTCAAAGTTGGGAATATATAGAGTACAGTCAAGCAAAATGGAAAATTTTCACTATCAATTTTCTCAAAAACCGTACAGTAAATTTGTCTGTGGATCACAGGGTTAAGAGTGGGGGTTGCCCAGAGTCAGAATCCAGTGGAATATCTGCGGCACCTCTTACAGTTTTCCTGTAATTCAAGGTCAAAATTGGGAAAATGTACAGTACAGTAGAGGATATAGACCAAAGTTTAATACCAATTTTCTGAAAAACCGTACAGTAAATTTGTCTGTGGATCACAGGGTGAAGAGTGGAGATGTCTAGAGTCAGAATCCAGTGGAATATCTGCGGCACCTCTTACAGTTTTCCTGTAATCTGAGGTCAAAGTTGGGAATATATAGAGTACAGTCAAGCAAAATGGAAAATTTTCACTATCAATTTTGTCAAAAACCGTACAGTAAATTTGTCTGTGGATCACAGAGTGAAAAGTGGGGGTTGCCTAGATTCAGAATCCAGTGAGATATCTGCGGCACCTCTTACAGTTTTCCTGTAATCTGAGGTCAAAGATGGGAATATATAGAGTACAGTTGAGTAAATTGAGCAAAGTTTAATATCAATTTTCTGAAAAACCGTACAGTAAATTTGTCTGTGGATCACAGGGTTAAGAGTGGGGGTTGCCTAGTGTCAGAATCCAGTGGAATATCTGCGGCACCTCTTACAGTTTTCCTGTAATCTGAGGTCAAAGTTGGGAATCTATATAGTACAGTAGAGTAAATAGAGGAAAATTTAAAATCAATTTTCTCAAAAAACGTACAGTAAATTTGTCTGTGGATGACAGGGTGAAGAGTTGAGATGGCCTACAGTCAGAATCCAGTGAGATATCTGCGGCACCTCTTACAGTTTTCCTGTAATCTGAGGTCAAAGTTGAAGTTATTAAAAGTACAGTACTGTATATTGGGCAAATTCTATTGTTAATTTTCTCTGATTCGTACAGTATTCTTGGCTGTGGATCACAAGGGGGAAAGTGGAGATGAACCAAAACGGAGTGGATTGTGAAGTTAAATAGTGTCAGGACACGTTTCTAAGCCAATCGGCATCCATACCGTAATATGCGTAAGAGTAGTGCAACCACATTTTAGGTGCGGCTGACGGGGCGGCTAGCTTGACTGTGACTTCGCAAGTGAGGGCTCACTTGACCGCATGACCAACTTTGTATTGTGGATGGATTACCTCAGTTGTTCTCTTGGCTGAAGTTTGGTCCGTTTACAGCATCCTGCCATGCGATTACATTTTTTCCTGACCACCGAGAATCCTCATGTCAACTTTTATCGAGTGGAAAAAAGTTAGCGTGTTTATATTACATAGCTGTGTCGCTAGCGGTCACGTAGCACATCGTTATATACCAGCTAGCCAAACTTCAGTAACCCTACAAACGTCACTGCTGTTTAGTTTTCTGTCTTCATTTATGTTGGAAGTGATAGCAGAGCCGTACGTTTGAATTTGTTTCCAAAATCCCTCAGTCAGGACATGCTATATTTTATTTAGATGGAAGCTAGCGAGCTAACTTCCTGCTAATTTCGAACTCCGTTAAGACAAGAAGCTATTACAAAGTGCTTCACATGGGAATATAAAAGCATGTCAAACAAAACAATATAACAACATAAAGGAAGTGTAAAAGCATGTCAAAGAAAACAACATATTACACATGAACCAAAAGGATAAGCGGAAGCGAATGGATGGATGGATGGATGATCTGTCTAAACAGATGTGTTTTAAGCTGTATTCGTTATACAGACACTGTAAATATATAAATTTTGCTTCAAAACTGTGAGAGATTACAAAAACTTGTTAACATTAACAAACGTGTAAATAAAAAGTTAATTTGAGTGTTTATGCAATGCACATACACTGTTAAAAAGTGCTTTAGGCACTTGCTTTTGCGCTTGTGAGTGTCTGCTGTTGACTGCTGCAGAAACCAGCAGTAGTCACCCATCATGTGGGGGTTGAAGTGGCCTTGATATCTTGTTTCCATGGTGGCAATATCCTGGTGGAATCATTCTCCATGTTCATCACTCACATCACCCAAATTTTGCATGACAATCACGAAAGTGTGAAGTTGTAGTGCCTTTCTGTAGTAAATTCCATTCCTGTAATCTGGAGGCTAACAATTCAGACTTCTCTTTTGATAAAGACAAGTCTCTCATTAGATCATCTGAATCAGATTGGCTCAGCAAGTGGGGCTTACCCTGATCAGATTCTGTTTCATAACATGCGTCAACAGCAGCATCATCCTCATGATTCGCATCAGAACTATCACTTTCAGAAGCAAAAGATGCAGGCGGAATTGGTACTGTATTTTCAGCGTCATATGGCACTGGCTTCAGAGTAGACTTCAGGATAAACAATTTTTGACTTGTTCTTTTTTGAAAATCCAGCAACATTAGTCATGCAGAAATAGCAGTCCACGTGATGATCTCTTGGTTCACGCCAAATCATAGGCACAGCAAACGACGTTCCCTTCCTCTTGCCATTGAGCTACTGTGTGAGGCCAGAGTAGCACACAGTGCAGCAGCTTTAAAGTGCCCAGCTTTTGTCTTGATCTCCAACTTTACACTCGAAATAATACTTGTAAGCAACTGTCACTCTCTTCGTCAGGTTTTTGCGCTGATTGCATGGGGTGTATTTACCACAAATATAGCATAAATTGTATGGATGGTTTACACAGCTCTGCCTACTCATCTTTAGGATAAAACAGACTAGCAAAATATGAAAAACAGTACTGTCAACTATAAACTTGCGCTTGGCCCATCTCGCAATATATATAGGCTTAGCGACAGCTGACATCAGCTCACCAACCTGCTCAGATGTGCCCAGATGCTGCAGGAACATGCTGCTGCCATGATGTGTTACAAACCAGGCAGTGGAAACCATGATGCAGGTAATGGTGCAGCAATTATAATGTTGCCATGCATCAGTACGCAGGCTCATCTACCACGTAGTTGCCAAACTGTCCTTGGCCTATAACTTAAGATCTAGACATCCTAGGTGAATTTTGACTTCAGATTCTGAATCAGTGCACTGGATTTCATGTAAATAACATGTTTTATTCACACTAGCAAAATCCTTGTTGTCCTGTGTTATCAGTTGAAGGAGCAGACAACAGGAAGCAAAACAAAAAGACCAAATCTGATATATATGTGAATTTCTCCCTTACAAAAAAAGTTTTTACAAAAGATTTTGATGTAGAAACACTGGAAACAGATGTGAAAAACCTTGTAAACATTTTTATAGTATGAAAGAACAACTAAAACGACCACCTCCAGGATGAAATGAAGTACACTCCAAGCACAAACAGAAGGCAGTTATGCTATAGCCTCCAGAGCAAACCTTTTTTGTTAACATATATGGAAACATGTATTTGCCTGATATGTTGTTAAGTTGTCATTATATTCATAACATGGCTTCATAATGAATAAAAAAATGCTTTTAACTTTAACTTGTGTTTCTCTTCACTGAAAACTGAACATCCAAGTGGGGTCCAATGACATTAATTAGATTTAGGTTCATCTTATCTGCTTAGACCCAATTAGAATTTCCTTTGTGAAAACAAGATTCTGGTGACCATGCAGACATGTTTGGTAGTCAGGTTGATTACACCACTGGTCAGCTTGAAGGTGGGTGGAGGTACAGTGGAATTATATGTCAACAAACTCCATTTGCTAATATGGGTGATTAAGGTTCACACAAACAATCTTTGAGAAACTTAAGTACATTTAATGATCATGTACAATCTTTTCTTATTCTTTCTAACAGATCTCGCCACTAATTATGTTTTTTTGAGTTCAGTGTATGTAAAAGTAATTTTTAAGTGAGCATCACTGGCTTTAAACTGCTCAAAACACTTTGATTCAATGATTTGTCTAATCTTGTGCAGGGCTGATCTCAGCTTAGCATAGATGTCTTTTGTATGTTCATCTCAGCCACAGCTCATGAATTGTCGAAGTTTAACTTCAGGGAGGGAGTCAAAGTCAGCAAACTTCAGTTCTTCTGTCAGATTTTACTGGTAATACTGGATACAGTTTTTATGTCACACTGGCCATTGACATGTTAACATTAAATGATGCAGTGATAAAGTGAAATCACATTACAGACACTGTTAGTGTAAAGTAGGTAATCTTTATTCCTTTAAGAATTCCTGAATATAAATGAACAAGGAATGAAACAAAGTAATAATCCATACTTATTATATACTTAATTATAGTAATATTAGCTAACCCTTCACCCCTATTTAGAAATATGACAGGCATTGTCATTTCTTTTATTTCATAAGAAAATTTTTCTTAAATAATAATAATAAGTTGTGACAGATTTCCGCCAATTTCTTTTGCATTTGCACTTAACATGACAAAATTACATGCTCAGTATCTTCTGTCACCAAAAGTTATGAATGGTTCTGAAAAAAAGGAAAAAAATTGTATAGCAAATTCATAAAGTATTATACAGTCATTATTAATGTTTTAAACATAAAAATTATACCTGATTCTCAATGGTAATAAGTGTCTAAAATGTAAGAACAACTAAGAATATCTCTAAATACATTAGACAGAACTTGTACAGTAGTTGTAGCTTCACTCAGGAAGTAGTCATAGCTGTTTAAAACATCAAAACCTTCATATTTGCCTTATATAAATGTTACATTACAGTAAGTATATTGTTCCCCAGGAGGTATTTAACAAACAATAATGAAGTGGTCCAGTGACCCCACAATCCTAAGAGTAGTCAAAATATAGTCAAAATATTCTTTGTATGCAATATTTGATATACGCATTTTCAAAACAAAACAAATCAAAACAAAACACAGAATATATCAATATCACAAATGAGCAGCTATAAATGATAGCACTGTCATACAGTGATTACAACTTTTCTCAGTGATTATTCATGAATGTGCACAA
Source organism: Oreochromis niloticus (assembly GCF_001858045.2). Classification (NCBI taxonomy): domain Eukaryota; kingdom Metazoa; phylum Chordata; class Actinopteri; order Cichliformes; family Cichlidae; genus Oreochromis; species Oreochromis niloticus. The sequence goes on from NW_020328448.1 coordinate 44,173, forward strand.
ATAACCTTTGATGTTTATACTTCATACTAACATCATTCGGTGATCATTACTGAGAAAAATAATACAACTTAAATTCAGTTTGGTTGTGATGTTAAATAATATTTCAGTTTTACACTGTGGATATCATCCTTTTTAACATGTAGGAAAACAGTTACACTGACCAATGCCTTGTCTGCCTTGAACCCTTAATTCACATATGCTTCTATTTTATTAAGGAGCTCAGATGCCTTGTTCAGTGCCAGCATTTCATTCTCTGATCTGAATTGTCCGTTCGGTATATGGGGATATGGATGGCAGTTGGGATATTGAGTCTTTTTAGGATCCACTCCGAGTGTCTGCAGATTTTTCACAATCTCAGGCAGATCTCTCAGTTGGGGGCTGTAGCGGGAAACTTGTGCAGCAGTGGCTGAAATTGAGCTGCTGTTGGGGCGTTGTCCATTTCTTTTATAGCATGCTGCTATGAGAGACTTTTCCACTGCTTGATGGACCTTAAACAGACACCACTCTGTGCTCCCTCCACCAGTGTCTTTGTGAGCTGCATTGAGATCGCAGCGAGCCTGTCTACACCAGCGCCTGGCCTCTTCTCTGTCTGGCCTTGGGACATTTTCATTGTGGGTCCAGAAGTTGTAGGAATGGAAACCTCTATAACCTCTAGAGAACCTCTCTCGACTATTTCTGTGATATCTGGCCTCCTGATTCCACTGTTCATAGAAGTTTCTGCTTGAAAAGGTCGAGCCTGCAGCTTTGCCTTTGCTGAGCTCATCAATTTGATTCTGTATATATTTGAATGCCTCATTGGCGAGAGACTGGCAATCCAGATTTTTGTCAGGGTGCCACCTGAGGTACAGTCTCTTGATGGCTTTGAGCCTCTCCTCCTCAGGAAGCCTCCAGATCTCTGCCAAACATTTATCAATTTCCCTTTTAGCTTCCTCAACAGAGGCTGGTAAAGAATTTGTTGATGATTGTGAAGAATTTGGCCCAGCTCCTGTCAGTGGTTCCAGCTCCATGCAAGTGTTTTCTTCTGTTTTTAACTTTTTCTCTCGTTTAAACTGAAACAGATCAACACAGCTGACTTCAATGGGCTCATCCTGTCCAATATCTATTTTGTATCTCCATGAATATCGTCCGTTGTGACCAAGCAGTTCTTCAACAATAACTGCATAAATGTACTTGTCATCAATGCTGTAGCCAACATATTCCCCCTCTTCAAAGTTGTTGAGGACATTCATGTCCAAACAATCATGCCATTCTTCTGGAACTTCTGTCCCAGGGGCTGCTGGACTAAAAGAGGAACTTTCAGTTTCAGCACTGTCACGGATCTGATTTTTAGCCAGAGTTTTCCGAACATCTTGCAGATCGTCACACATGAGGAGTTGTCCCAGCACTGGAAGGTGAACCGATGCAATTCTGTTTCCTAAAAGAACATTAATCTCTTTTGTCAGTGTCATGATGACTTCATTTATCACTTTGAGAGCCATGTCATCATTGTGCTTTAAGTAAAAGGTGCACCCTTGTTGCCCTCGTTCCACAGATACATCAGTTTCTTCATCAGTTTTGGGAAGTGGCTGTTTATCGAGCCAGAGAGCTGTTTCCAAAGTTTTGCAGCAGATAATCTGTATACTGCCAAAAGTCTGCTTACATGTGTTAGAAGCAGCTTCTTGTGTTATTTTGCCTTGAGAATTCTCTCTAATAAGACAAATTAATCCATATTTAAAGGCTCCTGAGGAGAGATGTTTATCAAACCATCCACTAAATTCACAGCCAGTCCCAAGTTCACAAAGCTGCATCTTTGATTCCACAACTCTTTCCTCTGTGAACTCAGACAGCATCTTTGGCTGAAATTTCTGAGGCAGCAGTTGCAACAGCTGATGATGCTCATACTTGTCGTTGCCCAAATGACATTTACCGAGTTTCTCAAGCAGCAGGAACTTGTTCTCCAGTGCTTCTTCCAACCTTTTGGTCTCAAACACTGTGTCGTTGTAGCAGAGTGTGGATGATGGGTATAATTTACCATCTACTGCAGGAAGATACAGAGTCTCCACATATTCAAGAAGCTTCTGGTTTCCGTGAGTTTTGATTAACTTAAACAACTGCTCAACAGCTCGTTTCACAGTTCTCAGCTGGTTCGAATGTAGTTTCTGTTTATCACAGGAATCAGCGTAAACTGCTGCCAAAACATTACAATATTGCTCTGCAGTAGCTTCGTTCTTCACACCGATTTTCTGAAAGAACGGTGCATACATTGCATCTTCTGGAGTAATCTTGTACAGATATGGTCTGAAGTCCAGATCATAGGAGAGTGACAGACACACGTCATCAGGCCTCACAAGTTTTGTGTCTTTTTCAACCAACACAACAGGAAGACCAGCCAGCTGGTTTCCTTCAAATCTTTTTGCTTGCAGGTAAGCGTAGGAACTTCTGAACACTTCAGCTCGTGTTTTGATCAGCTGGTCAGTTTCACATGATGACTGACAGATGTTTCTTATGTTACTGGCTACACAGTTTGGAGGTGGTTCTTCATGAGCTCCTGCATTTTTCATCATCTGCATAAGTTTCTGTGTTGTATAAACTGGTAGGTCTATAATTGGCATGGAGGTCCAAATCAAATCTTGATGCTCAGGTTTTTTCTCAGTCAAAGAGCCTCTAATTTTAACAGTAGTTCCTTCAGCAGCAAATGGTTGGTGGTAGTTGGACAGTTCTTTTCGAATCAATACTGGAAAAATGAATTTGATGTCAGCAATGCTTTCCAGCAACCTTTCCTTGTTGTCTTTGGCATCACATGCTTTATTCAAGGCTTTCCTGAAAAGTAATGATGATTTCAGTTTCAGGTCTTCAATTCTTCCTTTTCCTTTTGCTTCTGATTCCAGCTGGTACGCAAAATTTATTATCTCATCGTTTGACACAACATGCTTCATTCCAAATTCTCTGACCAGCTCTTTTGCTTGTTGTTTTACTAAAAGATTTCCTTCACACAGCTCAGTCCAAAATATCTCAGGAACAAATTTATCTTGAGGCAGCATTGTTTTGTACAGCTCCACACTCTCATCAAAGTAGTATGATGCAGGCTCCAGTCTACCTTGAGAACTACGAATCAGTTTCACCGTCTTCAGTGAGGAGATGATAGTTTTCTTTTCCTCTGAAGAGTAATGTAGTGACAGCAACAGTTTGAGGCTGTGAAGAATCTGTGTCTCTGTGAGTTGGTGTACAGCAGGCAGAATGAACTTCATGAAATACTGCAAATCATCCAGGATCTGAATGTTGAGTGTTTCTGACAGCATGTAGTTCTCGGAGTTGTACTTGAGAAAAATGCTGTTGCTGTTGGGCAGGTTGAACAAATCTGGAAATCTCACTGAATACGAGTTGTTGAGAACATAAACCTTTTTAGGTCCATCAATCCTCACTCGTTCACCATGTGTTGTTTCAAATATTGGTAAGGATTTAAGTTTCCTCACATACTCTTGATTGTCTTTGGACTTGGATAATCCCGATTGCAGGAACATCTGAAACTCCTTCATATCATCATTTGAAAGGTGGGAAAACTCTGGATGATTAATGTTGTACACTTGATCCAACACTGAGCTTTGATCATCTACATCAAGAAGTTCATGATGTAGACATGAATGTACCTGTTGGCCCATCTCAGAGAAGAAAACATGATCAGACGTCATAAAACCAAGTTTAAAGAGGATGCCTGATATGTCTTTATGTGAGGCAAACACAACACTTGAAATGTGTTTCATTGTTTGCAGCAAGTGCTTGTTCTTCAACCTTGGACACACAACAGGTAAAATGTAGCAGTCACTGAAGAGTGTCCTCACTTCACTTAGTGTCAGATTTGACTCGTCATCTCTAGATGTTGGTGCTTTAATTTCACTCATTATGAACCTCCAAAGTGATTTCAGCCACTTCAACATTTTCTCATTTGGGACATGAAGACCACTGTGTGGATCAACATAGCAGTTCTCAAGAAGAAGCTGAATTAATGGTTTCAGATATTTTTCCGAGCAGGGCAATGTCATTTTTTGGATGATTCCAAAACTTTGAAGAAGTTTAATGTGGTCTTTGTTTGTCTGATAGTCTGCAAATTTGTCCTCGTAGTGAAAGAAGAGATTTTCATATACTGATATCCACTTGGGTGACTGGGAGTTGAAAACTGTCAATATTTTCCCTTTTGTGAGAAGAAGTGGAAGTCCATTGAGTAAATTTGAATTGTCCTGGGTGACCTTTTGTGAGGAGAAATCTTTTAAACAAAAACTCAAGAGCTCCGAACATCTTTGCTCATCTTTGATCAAAGTAGCACTTATGGGTAAAGGTAAATCCTCATCTGTTTGGGTTGGATCATTGAGAGGTTTTGCTCGTAGAAAAGTCTGCACAGTGGAGGGACTGACCTCTTTCACTTCAACCCCAGCATCTGTGAAACTTTTCCAAATCTTCTGCATGTTTGTGGAATAAGGAACCAGCTTCATTCCAAGATCTTCCAAGATGGGCATCAACTTGTAGTTTGTAAAGTTTGCAAGGTAAGGGGCCTCAAGTGAGTCTGTTTCACTGACATTACACCAGTCAAATGAGTATTCTTCAATTTTTCTATCTGCAATTTTCCGTGTTGAGCTCTTCATCACAGGGATTACATCAAGGCCTTTTCCTTTCAGTGATCTGTATACTTCATGTATCATTTCATGCCAGTCTGGGCAAACATCTTTGGACACAGTTGGCCAAAAACACAAGTATTCTGTATTGAAACATGATTCAATAAATCTAAAGGAAACTTTCTTGGCTGCAATGCTGCACCTGATGTAATGCAGGAGATCTGCATAAAGCGGAGCAATGACGTTCTGTTTCAAAGACTCATTCCAGCCTGATTTCTTACTCTTCCCATCTTCTTTCCAAAGGCTTCTCCTGGCAGAATCAACCTCAAAGTTTCCATTGACATGTACTGGCAGTCCAGTTTTCCCTGGCAAAGGAAGTGAACAAAAGGCTTCTCCTTTAAAATCCATGACGCTGGATCCTTTTGTGTTCACACGTGCAGCTAATGATGCTTGGGGAAGTTTGTCTGATAGTTTTAATTCAAAGCTGTCTTTGAAGGAGCCAAACTGTTCTGCAACAATCCACTTACTTTGTCTTTTATCTGAGGTGGAAATCACAGTTTCATAGAAAGTCTTTTGTGTTGCTAATTTCTCTGATTTCAGTGCATTTTGTAGATGTTTTACAAAAGCATCTTTTTCTTCCCGACTTTTCTGTGGCAGATTTTTTTCAACCTCAAAGATGGTTTTAAGTCCTCTTGAATCTTCACTGATTTCATGGACTGTGATTTTGCAGATGTTTTTCAGAAAGAGAATTAGTCCTTCAGGATCTTCAGACAGGGCAGAGCACAGTTCTTTCATGTCGCGGTCAGTGACTCCTTGCTGTGATATTTTGGAGGTATTTGCATTTGTACCCATCCTCAGAGGTAATCTGAACATGGTGCCGTCTTTAAGAGAGAATTTGTCTGGAAGAAATGATTTGTAGACATCTACGTACATTTCTTTGAAAGTGTCAGCTAGTTTATAGCCAATGCCATATCGTGGTTTATTTGAATGATTTTCAATGTATTTTTGATTGGGGTCAGAAATGCAAAGTACTTCATCTCCTGTAAGGATCGAAGGACAGTCAGTCAGATGGTAAACAGAGTTGAATCCAACTCCGTACTTCCCTATCTTCCCTGGGGTGTTGTGCTTTCCTCCCTCTCCCAGCTGTTGAATTCCCTTAATGTCAGCATCAGAAAATACTTTGTTGTTGAACACACAAAGTGCTGGACCCTGGAGATTGTTCCATTTCTCCCCAAATGTTTTTTCTTTCCCATATTGTCTTTTGTCCCAGATGAAGTGAATTTCTGTTGCTTCTGCATCATCAGCATTTTGGATGAGCTCTTTAAGGATATCCTTCTTTGATGGATAGGCTGAAATTATGTTTTTAATACGAACAGTGAGTTCTTCCCTCTGTTCAAAGTCAAAAGCAAATGGTGACATGTCATCAACTATGTGGGTTTCCAGAGAATGATGCCTTGTTGTTTTGATTCCAAGGTGGTGAGCCATAACACGTGGGATATTCTCGTGACACAATGTGACACCTGAAGTGAGTGGCATCCACGGACTGTCATTGTAAAACAGCTCACTAGCAAACTGCAAAACTCCATGCTCATTGGGTATCAGAAAGTCATCCGTGATTTTGACTTCGGCCTCAAAAATCCCTTTGTTTAAAATTGTGAAGACAACTGAGAGATCACTCTTTGGTAGGGGTTTGTTTCCATGTTGAGCTTGTAATTCCTGCAACACAGTTAGAAACTGAGTGGCTGTGAATTGTTTTTCAACACCTATACATGTCCAGAGGTTCCTGAAGCTTGTGAAGGCAGCTGGAAGTACGTGGAGATAGGGCTTTGCTTCAAATTGCCCGTTCTCAGCTACACGGTTGACATTCACAAATGTATCGCCAATGAGGATGAATGGAAATGAACTTGCTTGTTGTGAAATGTAAGTGGCATTTCCAGAGTCACAGATCCACTTATCCAGACACTTATAGCACTCGAATGCTATTTTGTAAAGCATGGCTCTGTCAACGGAGTGTGCTTGTTTGCTTCCTTCATGCAGCTGCTGGAGCACCACCTCTGGCTTCAGAGTGCTGTTCACGCCCAAGATCTGTAGGACTGGATCACTGTGGTGTATTTTCAAATTACTATTATCCAGCACTGGTTGTGTCATATTAACGAGAAGGGAGCATTTGTCACTAAAAACATCTGTGGGCCTTTTAAGTGTTACATTTCCTTCCATTTTTGCATCACCAGGTGAATATGCTGGAAAAAATGCAGTTGTCCTGAGTGTTTTCCAGTGGTGAGAGTCTTCATCATAAATGTGATTTTTCATCAGTTCAAAAAGGCACTTCAAGTGGACAAATGCTTTCTTTTTGTCAATGCTCCAGGTTTTATCAATTGTGCCTGCTTTCTCTGTGATATCTTCCAATGGGAGATGATCATTTGCCATACCGAGTTCCAACAAACGCTGAATCCTTTTTGGAGATCTGAAGTCATTTTCGGATCCACCAAGCAAGCGTCCCTCTTTTGGTTCAAAAAGACAGGCCACTTTCCCTGTAGGATTCACAAGTTTCCTGACATGTTGGAGCTGTCCACCCTTTGTGGGTATGCATGCATAGCAGAGCAGCAGACTGTCAATTTCTTTGATATGAAGGTCAATAGCATGCAGCACAAGGGTATCTCTACTCTTTGAGTCCATTGAAGTTAGGTTACCGAACACTGCTTCTCTGTAGAACTTCTCCCAGTTCCATGTCCTGTTTTGTAAAACCTTTTCAAGGCCAGCCTGTTTGAAGCTATTTCTCAGCCACAGTGGAAGAGGAACAACATGGTTGGGTCCTTTGGCATATTCCTTGCAAACTTGAACTGCAAGGTCACCAATCTTTTTATCATTTTCAATGCTCTCATGTAGAAATATGGCATTGTTCATTGAGAACCATTGTTCTCCATCACTAAAGAGCTCTGGACCAACAGAGTCATCAACAATGGTTGAGTAAAGTGCATCCACTAAAGGCTTGAAAGTTTCAGTCACTTTCTCTCTATCAGGCCAAAAACTGTGATAACAGTAACTCACCAGCTGCTTATCTTCTGACATTTTCTTTAGTGCCTTGAGTACAGTAACATATGCTGTCACTACTGGATCCTGAAGGAGAGCTTTGTTCCAGTCACTTTTCACTCCAGTTTCCCACAGAGCTTTTCGGTTGCTTGTCACTGCAAATGTGCCATTTACATTGACAGGAAGACCTGTGTGAATGGGAAGAGGAAGGAAGCAAAAGGCCTGTCCAACAAGATCTGTTTGTAATGTGGTGAATTTTCCAGTTTCTGGATCATTTTGCAAAGGCACAGCAATCCCTCCAATGGGCAAAGAGAAACTGGCCTGCTTGTTTTTGTGAAGGGCCATTTTAAAGGACTCATCTGTCCCAAAGCAGTTGTACAGGAGCCAGAACTGAAGTTTAGTTTCATTAGACAGCTGACTGGATATTTTCACAATGCTGATTTTGCAGCAATTGATCACCTCTTTGCATTTACCATCAAGTTTCATCAGTGATTTCTCAGCGTGACGTTGCTTGGACACACTGGTGTCATCAGGAATCTCCATTGCACTCACAGTGGTTTTGGACACAGAGAAGATGGTCTCTATTTCATTATCTCTTGGTGGAGTTGATCCATTGTGGGGGATATTTTGGAGGGATAATGTAATGATGTTCTTTAAAAAAAGCAGATGGGTTTGTGAATTCTTAGAAAAGAGATGTTGAAAATCAAGGATATTGTGTTTTTGATACACTTTTGGGTTTATTTCTGATTTGACAGCTTCTTCTTCACTTCGGAAAGGTAGTTTGATCAGAGTTCCTGGATAGGGTTCAGGAGGACTTTTTCTGGTAAAATTACAGTCAAAAATGTTTTCATATGATCCAAACTGACCAGGAAAACAATGAAAGAGTCGCTGTTGAGAGAGATCCAGCTTGATTCCAGGATTTGTTTTGTGTTTAATATGCTTTGTGAGATGAGTAACATTTGGATCAAGTATGAGGAGACTGTTGCCACTAAGGATGGAGGGGACATCTGTCACATGATACACAGTGTTGAATCCAAGTCCAAACTTTCCAATTTTTTCTGCTTTGTTTTCCTTTGAGGCTGAGCCAACTCTGACAATATTTTTCCAATCCTCTGCTGTAAACTGCTCATTATTGAAAGCCCAAAGACAAGGTCCCTGACAAAGAGCCATGTCAGGGTCAATCAGGCTTTCAGGGGCATCTCTGTGTACTCTGAAATCCACCAAGAACTTGCAAACATCTGCCCCAGCATCCTCTGCATTCTGGATGAGCTCTTTGAAGATGTCACTGTCTTCATCGTACTCTTTAAGAATGTTTTTTATCCTCATTGTTATTGGTTCAGATTGTCCACACTGCTCTATTCCTATCTCCTCTGGATCAAGGATGTGGGTACTGAGAAAACGAATTTCAAGCCATTCAGCCGCTGCTTTTGGGATTTCCTCATGTATGACATAAATTTCCTCTTCTCTGCAGTTTAGTTCTTTCAGTCCATTTTTGCTTACATCACAGAAAAGAGCTGTTGATCGTGGTTTAAGGGTAAATTTTCCTCCCTCAGCAATGACTGGCACTGGGATGTCATCCTGAACTGTCTTCCTCTCTTTCCAGAGCCAGTTGAGAATTTCTATTGACACTTTGACCTCAGAGGAACTTGCAAATGGCGGTTGTCTTGCTTCAATCATTTCCTGGATGGAGTACAGAATGCCCAAAATGTCTTCACTGGAAAGTACTTTTCTCAGGCCAAACCTCTGGAACAATGTTTTGTACGGCAAAAACTCACTTGGCACCTTCCCAATGTAAGAACTCAGATCTAGATTATTTGGGTATTCAAGAACCAGATCCTGGGGTGCAACAAAGTGGTTGTGAGTCCATACCCAACATGTCTCCTTGCTCATCATTGTAACAAATACAGAGACATTGTCTTGCATGTGTTTGTAAATGCTGTGCAGCTGTCTTTTGAAGTCTACATCTGTGTCAGGATTAACCATTTCCAGTGCTTTTGATTTCAAGACTGACAGATTCTCAATCACTTTTTCAGGTGGTGGTAGGTCTTTGAGACTAAGTCTGTTGCTAACTCTGTCACTGAGCTTCCCTACCAGAGGCACCACATGTCCAACAATGTCCTTATACACAGAATGTCTTATTTCATTTGGGCAAAACAAACAATACTTCTGAGATTTATCACTGAATTGTTTCTCACTTCCAGGTTGTTCACATGGGACCCATTTTAACATTTTGAGGCAATGAAGCTGTCTGTGAGAAAACTTTGACAGTAAATCATTACTTTCCAACATTTCCAACAGAACCTGAGCTCTTCTTAGAGCCTCAGTTTGTGAGTTCACACACAGTTTGTCAGTCAGGGTGGCAGCATGTAGCAAATGTTCAGGTGAGAAATCCATCTCTTTATTCAGTAATCCGATTTCTGTTAAGCTTTCCAGCATCTGCAGTGAATGAGTGTATGAAGGCGGTGGAAAGAAGTCTGACTCAAAGATGACTTTAAAAGTCTGAATTCTTGGATCAAAAAAGTCAGATGCCTTTTTCAGCTGTCCATTCATTTCAATGAAGCTCAAGTCCTTACAGCTACATTTCAGGGATTCGTTTTGTGAGAAAAGCACCTTACCATGCTGTAAAACCCAAGTCATTGTTTTGTTAGTGTTGTCACTGCTACAAGCGCCTTTCCTTATGCTGTCAACAAGAACATTGGCTGCTTCGGCGGTGTCCAAGAGATGAACTTTGAGCAGCTGTAACAGTCTGCGGTCAGTCTCAGTAGAACACTGGATTATGGAATCAGGCATAGGGAGCTCTGTTGGTACTGTTAGGCCTGAGATCAGAAGCACAGCTTGTTTTGATTGAGCTGCAACACTGAATCCTTTCATGGTTTGAAACAAAGGCAACTTCAACAGAAAATCTTTCTCTGTTTTTGAGAGAGAATCCAGATAAGAAAGATAATCTTTTAGTTCATTGCGTGCTGTGTGAGAGGCAGATGTGAGTTCTGTGACAAGATACTGGAAATCTAAATTCATCAAGACCTTCAAAACACTCCTTGGAGATGGGCACAGCACGTACGAGTCAAGGTCTTCATGCTTGAGCCACTCATTTCCTCTCACCACTGTGCCACCAACTTTGTTCACCAGCTGAGCTATTCCGTCTGGCAAATTCAGCTGTTTACTTTTCTGAAAGATCAGGGTTGTGCTCTGCTGTAGTTTTGCTACTGATACAGTCTGACTGCCAGACAGAGGACTAACTGGTATTAGAGGTATGTCAGTGAAAGGACTTAACTCGTTAAAATGACTGTTGAGAAACCTCCAGAATTCTTGGAACCAGTCTAAAGGTGGATGCTGACAGTTGTTGTTGTCCCATGTAACAAGGTTCTTCCCTGTCTGCTTCCAGTCTGGTGGCAAATATCGTCTTGCATATTCAGCCACATGGGATGCATCAATGTTGGTGACCTTGAAGAAATCTGAAGAGCAGATCAAAAAGATTTTTTTTAAAAGATAAGAATAAATGTGTGTGCTAAAATGTGTAGCTGTGTACAAATGACTCTGCATTCTTTAAAATTACTTTGACTTACTTCTTCTGGCCAGTTCTTTCAGATGGGCACTGCAGGCTGGAGTCAGATCATGTGGGATGAAGAAGGGTTTACAGAATGGCAGCAAGACTCTATAAAAAAGTGTAATGGATTCTGTCGATCAAACTGTTAAGAGTTCATTCAGTATAGAAATATTCCTGAACCTTCCAAATATTCAGTTACAATCATTATGTGAATAACACATAAAAATGGCAACTTTAGTCATAATGAATATAACATTTATTTTAAATATTGATAGATGTATGGAAACCCTACCTTGGAAATTCATGGCTGTCAATCAAAGCAGTGTCTTCCTCTCTGTATGTGAAAGATCTGAAAGAGCCATCACTGAGTGGAAGGAGGTGAAGACCCTCAAGTTCTTTGTATTGTTTATCACCCAAAATGTACTCCAAAAGACTGAGTTTGTCATCTTTGGTGATGTTATCCACACCGGTCCTGTGGAGAATGTCCCTGAGGAATGCTGGAGTCACATGTTTTAGGGTAGTAGGGTTTGGGTAGGCCTCATTTATAGCATTCGCAACACTAGCTGGTAAAGTGACAAGATTTTCTCCACATGACACTAAAGCCCTTTTAATGGCAGACAATATGTTGGTGCTTGTTGGGCCATTGCAGGGGAAAACAGCTTCTGATGGAGAGATAAACTGTCTTTCATCTTTAGCAAGAGAGAGGATGGCCACGTTCTGTCTGAATAAGTGATGAAAAACATCCAGAGTGAGAGCATGCCATTTTTCTTTGTGTTGTATCTGAGTGAGATCTGGCCACAGATTGTACACAGAGGAAACAGGGAGGATAGAGTTTTGGGCAAGTTTAATGGCATCTTGAATGATCTTGATGTATGCTTGTGGAAACACCTTCTTCATCAGCATTTCATTCCACAATGCATGTTCATCATGTCTCTGGTCTTCCTCTTGCCATTTGATGTGTCTTCTATTGTCTGTGAGGCCAAAGCATGCATTGACATAAACTGGGAGTCCTGTCTTATTGGATTCATTGTTTGGAAGGGGGAGAAAGCAGCTCAGTCTGCTCTGGCTACAGTCTCTCTTCTCACCACAGGGGAATGCCAGGTCAACTTGAGGTAAAAAGCTCAACTTCTTTGTAAGCAAATCGAGATCTTCTGCAACGCCCTCTTTCATGGTACATGTTGTCAGAAGCCACTTTGTCTCTTTTTGGTCTTCTGAACTCACAGTTATAACTTTGAACCTTGTTAGACCCTCAGTGACTGACTCCTCTTCTGGCTCCAAAACACCATCTGTGGGGACTGAAGATTTCACTTCAAGTCTGGTGTTAACAGCTCCATCTTCACTAATATGTAACAAGGACACGGAGGTGACATTTTTCAAGAAGAGGAGGCTCAAATCTGCATCTGCAATGAAGCTATCAAAAAGCTCAACCACTTTATCTGAGTCATACAGATTATCAGAAATCTCTGATGCTTCATTGCGTAAAGGAAATCTAAAAATTGTCCCACTGAAGTGCTGATCCTCCATGACAACTTTTGACCATCCATGTTCACATACAAGTGAGACTATATCTCTAAATGGTTGGAACTGATCACTCATATTCAACAGAACGTCTTGGTCTTCAGCGTCATCCAAAGACCACCAAAACCCTCCATTTCTCTCTCCAAATATTTTTTCTTGGGGATCCATCATGCCAAGGTGGCCTGAACTGAATATACTTGGGACATCTGTGGACAAAGTAAAGATATGTTACTGCTAACTGTTTATCTTTTCAAAAATTACTACTCCTACCTGTGATCTAATACACATAGTTTCACCTGTTATGTGGTAAACAGAGTTGAAACCGATTCCAAACCTTCCCACTCTGTTTGGGTCATCACACTTGACACTCCTTCCAGCCATCTGAATTCCTTTCCAGTCTTCATCAGTGAATGCGGCATTGTTGTAGGCATAGAGAGCAGGACCTTCGTAAAAACATAACAAACATAAGGCTTATACTTTCGGTATCTATGTGTTAGTGACACATTCTTTGGAATCTCTATCCCAACGTGCACTGAATGAGATTTTTCCAGAAAGGAAATCAGAAGACAGGAGACACTTTTCAGTAGAACACTTTGAGTGTAACTAACTAGAGACAATATTAACATTGACTATCCTAAATCTTCACGCTTGATCTGCATATTATAATTAAGCTGAAAGCTCCATTGTTGAAAAATGAAGTCAGTTTTAAAAACTGCAGTGCTGTGAATGAACAGTTGAGGTTTGCTCCAAAAGCAAAATGTTCAACAACCTTGTGCAAGTTTAAACTGTGTTAAGGGTGAGGGCTGCATGAACATACATATAAAACTATTTGGCTGTTTAATTAAGTGAGTACATTTGGTTTTCACTAGTCAACATTCATTATCATAGTGAATTACAGTGCCAGTAGCTTGTTAACAAGTAGTTTTTACTTTGCAAGGCTCTGCCTTTCAGACAAACATGGAATTAAGTGAGTGTGGGAATTTGTTAGGAAGCAAGAGCTATATTATTTAATGATGCTGTAAATGCACATTGGTTATTCATGTTTTCTTATATGACCAATGCCTTTAAGTGAAGCACATTAACAGTGATAACGTTGGTCTCTGAAAGCACAAATATCCAAGAAAGCACAGAAAATATAGACTAAGAAAATGTAATCTGTCCTGTTATGCACCACCTGAGACATGAAAGAATATAAGCAACCTAAGACCCACTATTACTACTATTAAAAAATTATACAATAGAAAATAAATAAATAAAATGAGAAATTTTTTACTTGTTTTTCCAATCAGTTGGTGTTGGAAATGTAGTTTTTCCAGGGTCTTGGACAGCTTGAATAAACAATGATGGTGACAGCCAAAATTCCAAAGCTGAGGATTCAGAACTGTAGTCCCAGCATGTGACATCACATATTTTATGTAGTCTACAATCAGAATCCAGTTTTATAGGGCTTACTAAAAACAGCCACCTAGGAAATGTTTGATAATATGGAAATATATGGGGAAAAACATCCACACACTATACTTTGGGAGAAATTACACACTGAAACAAGCAGAACCTGCTACTTTTAGCTGCTCCTTTACTCACAAGGGATCGCCACAGTGAGTAGCTCCACTTTTCGACGTGACCCCCAAAGGAAGCAGAATGTTAAATAAAAACAAACCAAAAAGTCCCCAGCAAACCCGGACAGACATTCTTAACTGGAGATGTATTGGCTCTACTTATTACTTTTAAATGTAAATAAATAATATTTTTTGCGAAATATATTTCTGTTATTAGTGAATACCTTGGTATGTCTCCAGTTCTTCAGTCCAAAGGCTTTCAGTTCCATAGCTTCGCTCATCATGGATGAAAAACACTTCTGTGGCTCGAGCATCATCTGCATTTTGAATCAGCTCCTGTTTACAAATAAAAACAACCTTGAGCAGAAAATGGCAGTACAACGCTGCCACTGACACAGTTCTGCACAGAAAGCTGGTAGATCTTTCTCACAGCAAGTATGTCTACAGAGGAAAAACAAAAAAGGGTCCGTTTCAGTCTAACTCAGACTCACTGGACACTGTAGTCCAAAGTGTCCAGTCAGAGTATATGATGTAGTCATTCTTATTCTTTAGCATACAATGGCAAAAATGTTTTAAGCTTCAAAAATGGTCAATAATTGTGTAAATTTAACTCTGTGGTAAAACTGATGAATTGTACTGCATTATATTTTTAATATTTTGTCTGATAAAATGCCAGCTCAGTATGGTCGGTTGCAAAAAAGCAAAAATTTGCAGGTCCTTATAATTTGCAAGCAGCACAAAATCTGGGAGATTTCAGTGAATTACAACTATATTTTAGTTACATCTCCACCAACCAGTGAAGTTTACATCCATGTTTCCATTTTGCCAATTAAATAGAGCGTTTTCTAATCTGAGCTGATGGTCTAAGGACAGAGTCAGTACATATTATGAAGCTCCTTATTTTATATTTTGGATTTGTCACAATGTTAAGTAGAAATAAATTACATTTTTATTAAATGTAGAAATAATTGTTGTTCTTGTTCTTCTGTGTTCACACAATTAATGTGTAGGTTCACTTTCAAATGTTTTTAATGGGTGAAAGGTCCATACTGCAGGCAGGCGAGTTCAGCAGCTGGACTCTTCTACTATGAAAACATGCTGTTGTACTAGATGCAGTATGCAGTTTAGGATTATCTTTCTGAAATATTCAAGGTGTTAAGAGATTTTTTAGGATTTGGGGATTTTTATTATGTTATGCTTAAAAGTACGTTTCATTATCTAAATGTGTTTGCTCTTTTCAGTATTCAGCTTAAACTCTGCAACTCTGTGCAGACTCCTAAATGGGGAAGTTACACAGGAAGCCTGCAGTTCTATTTTCTCTCTTCCTGTATGTGCTCTCTGAATAAAGGCTCTTTCTTTTTATTGCACGGTGCGAGTCTCCCTGAGTCTCACCCGTGTACACGTAAACCTGTCTGAGCGTTTTTATTCCGACCTGAGTTGCAATACAGGAAAACTCCTGACACAAGGCCTGCCCTGCAAAAGAAATTACCTGTCTATACCTTTCAGCATTGATGGTGCCTTTAGAGATATGCAAGCTGCGAATTCCATAGGCACTATTATGCACCCCCATACCATCAGAGATACATAGTGATGATAATATGCCATATGGGCCCTCTTCTATTCACTCTGGCAGATGATCCATCCATCCATCCATCCATCCATCCATCCATCCATCCATCCATCCATCCATCCATCCATCCATCCATCCATCCATCCATCCTCCTGGTGGGACATGCCCAGGACCCCTCACCCATGAGGTGCCCAGGAGGCATCCTTGTCAAATGCTTGAACAACCTCAACTGGCTCCTTTCGATGTGGAGGAGCAGCGGCTCTACTCTGAGCCCCTCCCAGACGGCTGAACCTATCACCCTATCTCTTAGGAAGAGGCCAGCCACCCTTCAGAGGAAGCTCATTTCAGCCGCTTGTATCCGCGATCTTGGATCACTACCCACAGCTCGTGACCATAGGTGAGGGTAGAGACGTAGACCAACCGGTAAATTGAGAGCTTTGCTTTTACACTCAGCTCTCTCTTCACCATGACGGACTGGTACAGCATCCGCATCACTGCATCCGCAGCACCAATCCGTCTGTCGATCTCCAGCTCCCTTCTCCCGTCACTCGTGAACAAGACCCTGAGATACTTAAACTCCTCCACTTGGGGAAGGAACTCGTCCCTGTCCTGACCTGGGAGCGGACACTCTACCCTGTTCTGGCTGAGAACCATGATCTCAGATTTGGAGGTGCTGATTCTCATTCCCACTGCTTCACACTTGGCTGCGAGCTGGACGCCATCACTCGAAGAAGCCAACTGAACCACATCATCTGCAAAAAGCAGAGATGAGATTCTGAGACCACCTCTGTCACCTTCTGAGACAAAGCCTTCCGCCACTTGGCTGGGCCTAGAACTTCGGTCCATAAAAATTATGAACAGAATCAGTGACAAAGGGCAGCCCTGGCAGAGCCCATCACCCTCCGGGAGCAACTCCGGCTTATTGCCGGCTATGCGGAATAAGCTCTTGCAACAGTTGTATACCCGTCTATGTTTGTAAAAAATAAATACAATTTTGATTTTTTTTCTAGACTACAGAATAGGTTTTCACTTTTCTTCAGTCCATTTTAAACAAGCTTTAGCTCTGAGAAGATTGTGGCCTTTCTGAATCGTATTGACATATGGCATATTTTCTTTGCAAGCTACAGCTTTAACCCACATTTGTGGATGGCACTGTGACCTGTGTTCACAAACAGTGATTTGTGGAAGTGTTCTGGAGCTAATGCAGTGGTTTCCACGAGAGAATCATGCCTGTTTTGCAGAACTGCCTGAGGGCTTGAAAATCCTGTGTGGCAGTGGTACTGACTTTTGGCCTTATCTCTTGCACACAGAGATTTCTCCAGATTCTCTGAATCTATATACAGAAGATGATGAAATAATTCCAATCTGCACAATTATGCATTGAGGAATATTATTCTGACACTATGTCTACAACTTGTAGACATATTCTTTCTTTACAGATTGGTGAACCTCTGCCCCTTAACTTTGGAGAAACTCAGAGTCTCTGTCCAATCATGTTACTGACTTTTTACCAGTTAACCTCATTAAATGTTGCCCCGTCCCAACTTATTCAACCATGTTGATTTCACCAAATCCAAAATGAGACCTTTTTTTTCATGAAATAATAAAATGTCTCAGTTTAAATTTTTACTCTGTTTTCAGTTGTTCCATTGTGAATCATTTTTATGTTTGTGAGAACTGCAAAATGTAGTAAATCTCATAAACCCGTCGCTTTCTATTGTCATTTACAATTTATTATTGTTATTATTATTTGCACAGCATCCCAATATTACCTAAAGTAACTGTTGTGTGTTTTTGTTACATCATTACACCAACCTTCAAAATTTGTCCACCATCTGGATATCACCGTAGAATATCTTTCAGATAGTCAATGATGGGTGGTGCTGTGGGCCCGAAGGAAGTCCTAAACAAAGTAAAAGCATTAAACAGAGAGAAACTAGAGTCTGAAGGCAAATTAAAACCATGTTGGTCCTGCTGATGCAATGTTAGTAAGGATAAGGTTGAGAGCTAAGTTAGCAAAGCACATGCACGTATTTGACTATTTGACTGATATTGTTAGAGATGAGGTTCTTTACTTTAAATTAAATAGAATAATCTTTATGAAATTAGACAAAAATTAAATTTAATTAAAAAGAGACACTAAAGTCAAGTATTTATAGAGTGGTGGATAAAAATAATTTTGGCCATCTGGTTTCAAAATGTTTACTTCATGTATGGATTCCACACATTTGTTTTAATGCTGAAAACATATTTATTCCCTAATTTATTTTGACCACAGGAAACTGACAAGTAGTTAGTAATGATATCAATAAAGAATCTGATCTTCAAGCAGAATCAAAAACGGCATTAGTACCCAAATCCTATTAATATAATGTCTACTCAGCATGTAGGAGAACAGTTACTGCCTCCTACTGTATACAGTATATTAAAAAGAAAGCAATTCACCCGACTTTCTTCTTTGCCTTTGGATTCACCATGCCAGAACGGGTTCCTGTAAGAAATTCAGAAAATTGTGACATGTGTTACAGCAGTGCAAACTTACTGTCACACTTTTAGTTTTAAGGTTTTATATATCTGGATGTAATAAAAAAAAAACCCACATGAACTAAGGGGCTTAACGGGTTTTAAAAATAGGTCAATAAAACATCAGATGAACATCTAAACGTGACATATTACACCGTGTCATTATTTATTTAACAAAAATGAAATCAAAATACAAAAGCAGTGCAAAAAAACCTCAAATAAACACAAACTGCTTCTGCAGTACTTACTGTAGTAGGTAGCACCCATGAGCTGGAAGGTGATTAATGACATTAATAGCAAAACATTCAGGACAGCTGCCAGTCTTCCCCACCAAAGTGGAGAAGTTTGGCCACAAGGCACAGAGCTACAAACGCAGCATTGTTGTAGAATGTGGATTAGGATGATTGATTTCTGTTTCAAGTATTGCATGCTTTTGTTTACTTATTCTTTTTAATGTGTGATGTAAACCACACCCATGTGGGAAAGGAGACTGTACTCCTCTGGATCGGATGAATTGTGTGATGATAGCAAAGGTTTAACATTAGTAATATTTAGAAACACATGCAAACCTTTTGCTTAGTTTACAAATTAGGTTTATAGTGCTCTCTTTAAACCTCAGAAAATATAAATGTGAAACAAATCTTTGAACTATGAGTCATTCAAGGTTTTATTTCTTGTTTTGTTCTGATCATTTTGCTGAGTAACAGTGTATTGCACAAGGAAACGATCAATAATTCAAGTGTTTAAGTAACTTAGCCTGAATCTAGATGATCTTATGATTTAGCTACTTCACCCACCTCTCAAACAGACTAAACAGCTACAGTACGAGGGCTGTGGTTGATGATGCACACTGAAATTGTCCTTGTGAGCCCTCTTTGTTTACTTTGTTGCTTCCAAAGCATTTGTACTTTGGAATTAAACAACAACAAAGCAGCAAATATAATTAAACACAGATCTAAATAAGATCATCTGTATATAATTTGACAAAAGTGTAAAAAATATATTTTTTAAAAAGTTAGTAAATTAACATATAAAGATTTTCTCTATTCTGTGATCACAGTGTTTAAAATAGCAAAATCATTTTTGCGTGTATTTCTGTTTTTAAGATTTTCGTTATTACTTAGCTAGTAACCTACCTATATACGCCAATAAAACAAATAAATACAATCACAGTACCTCAGTCATAGCAGTGCAGGGTCCTATCAGTGCCAGGGAAAGTAGTGATGCTGCATCAGTCTGCTGTATATAAAGGCTGCTGATGTCCAATCACAGCAACGAACGCCTGTCTTCTTTTTCTCCTCCGAGTTCCGTCATCTCGTTAGAAACGAAACTGACTGAAACAGAAGCAGCAGATCCCAGACTGAATTTCCTCTGATGTCCTGGAAGAAACGAAACTTTCGGAGGAAAGTTGTCCCGCATCCCGCATCATCCAGCTGCCTCCTAGCTAGATGATGATGATGCAGGAAAACAGAGGAAATGCGAATTACAGCGACTTTCACTGTGTTCATCCTTCCTAAGAAATGTACTTGAAGACAGATATTTATCTGACAAACGCAGTAAAATCCCCACATGAACAATCTTTGCATCCTTATATATACAAGACAATAGTTGGTAGGCTTCTAAGTAAGCTAGTACACCTGCTTGCTACGTTTGCATGTCTCTTATGGTGGCCTGTTTGACCCATAAAGGGCGTAATTGGATGAGTCAGTGCAATCATAATTGATATAAAATAGCCAAAAAGTATTGATGAAAAAGGAAACATGACTTACTGTTTATTTAAAACAGTAATAAACTTGTAGGTTAGTAAGCAGGGGAGGGATGGTTATAAAACAGTGCATGTCTCCTCAAAAATCTGCATAACTGTGTAAAAAATAAAGATTATGTCATGTTTCTCATCTGTAGGACAGTGAAAACCCCTCCCCTGCTGCTGTGGGTTCAGATTACACCATGCTGGATAA
Source organism: Oreochromis niloticus (assembly GCF_001858045.2). Taxonomy (NCBI): domain Eukaryota; kingdom Metazoa; phylum Chordata; class Actinopteri; order Cichliformes; family Cichlidae; genus Oreochromis; species Oreochromis niloticus. The sequence continues at coordinate 64,464 of NW_020328448.1, forward strand.
CACAGTGATCAAGTAGAGCAGCGGTCTGCTCAGACTGTTGGTGTAGTTTTAGTCTTTCCTGACTCTGACCTTGATTCTGATGACATTCCAGTTGCTCCTAAACAGCAGAATAAAACAGACAGTTCTTCCAAATGTCCATCCAGGTCCAGGCCTTTAAAGAGTTATTTATATTTATATTTAATTTATTTATTTTTGAAACTCATGTCTGTACTTTAATGAGTTGAGTCACTGTAAGAAAAATTAATATGAGAATGTCCTTTCAGCTCCTTGTACAACTTGATGACAGACCCTGGTGCAGATACTTTTTGAACATTTACTGCCACGTCATACTAGATCAAGTACACTTGATCTCATATCCCTATTATTTCTGTAAGTGCAGAAATAAAATCATCATTCCAGCTTTTGATCAGCACCATGGACAGGAGTTGGACTCAAAGGTCAGAGGAAGGGACACAATTATTTGAGCTGTATGTCTATATTCCAACTGTAATGTCTATAAACATGGAACAACAGGGAGGAGCTAACCACAGGTCCTCATAGATTGACTGGATGGGTTCACCATATCAAACAAGAGCAATCATTTATACAATTTCTAATTCAACAATAATTTCCAGTGGACCAGCTTCTAGATCTCACAGATATTACAGTGTATGTTTGTGGGATCCACATATTTGTTTTTAACATGTAAATGATAGCAAAGTGGCAATCCAGGCAGGAAAGTCAGTACCCTCCCCCCAATCCACCACCACCACCACAAAAATAAAATAAAATAAATAAAAAATAAAAAATTCAGTTCATATAGAAAATGTATTGTTGGAAAGATCAACTTTCTGAGAATGCTCCAGGCAAGAAAATGTTTACTACTTGTTGAACATTTATAACTTGTCCAAGTTATAAATGGAATTCCCCAAAGTCTTGCAAACGGGAAAGAAATGTTGATTTAAAACACTCAAATTAATTTTTCTTTTCAATATAATCTTTTTTTTAAATTTTTGTTTTTTACTTTTTTTCTATATTCAGTTGCAAATTTTCCCTGTCTACATGCCTGGTGGTAGCAGGTGAAAGGCTCCACGTAGCCATTACTCAGCACCACCTTCAGCTGCAGAGTGAATGTTTTAGTCTTTATCCAGGTAAGTTGTTGGTTAAGAAAAATTAGAAAAGATTGGACTGGGAAAAGTCAAAAGTGACTGACAATCAAAAGTTCACAGTCAATTTTGGTCTTGAATCTGTGCAATTATTCAGAGAAGCTGTATTTTAAAAATTATTGTAAGATATAGTCTTGATATTACTTCATTTGTAAGAGAAAATGATGACATGGGCAACATTGTGTATTATGAGAAATTAGAGATCTCAGACAAGATGGCTATAGAAAAGCAGATATTTTGTATGCAGCAAAGCAGCTTTACATTTAAAAAAAAGTAAAGCTAAAATCAAGCTGTACACAAAATAGCATTTTAGGCTGAAAAGCAATTTTTTCAGTTAATTTTTTTCAGCTTTCAATTATGTGTTATACAAAGGTTGTAGTATTGATTTACTGAACTTTATTCAGAAATGTTTTCTTATATTCTGCCAACATTTATTTTCGATGTGTACAATAAATATGTAAGGGGGAAGAAAACAAGTTAAGGAACATCTGTAAATAAAATTTAGTCCAGAAGTCCTTTAGCTATAGTCTAGCTTTGACATATTTGGGGTAATTTTGGGGTGGCTGTAGCTCAGGTGGTAGAGCAGAATGCCTACTAATGAGGAAGTTTGGTGGTTTGAATCCCCATCTGCAATTACATACAGTTCCAAAATATTAATTCTGACCACTAATTTATACTGTATGTATTTTCTTTCATTCTTCATCTTGTACTCCTGATGCAGTACTCACATTGACCAACCTGCTTGTGGTTGTTGTAGAACTGCAGGAACCCAAGCAGGAGGCCCTGGACCAAGTAGTCTTGGTCAAGCGCTACCTCATCATAGGGATTGTGGTGGAAGTAGAACCCTCCATCACTGCCATCAACCATGAAGGGAGAAGCCACAAATAAACCTCAGAGACAAATTTAGGTTCATAGATTTGTGGACACCAATTCCTTGTTTTTCCGTCATTTTGCTTCTATAGTAGCACAGTGGATTTTTCTTCATACAGTGAAGTTAGGAGTAAAACGCAGTCTTTCAGGATTAATTTAAGGGGTATAAGTATTGCATTAATTGTTGGATGTTTAATATTGAGTAGTATATATGTAAATAAAATCTTTAATCGTAAACCATCTCTACCATCAACTGTTAAAGGTGTTTCTGGGTCTCCAGACCGACAGCCGAGAACCTGTAATACTGGATGTATGTTAGGTAAAACATTGATAACTCATCTTACGTATGCAGATGACCTGGTTGTTTTTAGTCCAAGTAGTGCTGGATTACAGCAGCTTCTTAATATCTGTACTGAATATGGTGTGCTATATGATATAAACTACAATGCTATCTTGATATGTAGAACCAAGCAGGATAAACAGCTAAATTTCCCTGTGTTTAAACTGTCCGACGATACCCTTGAGATTCATAAAAAGGTGAAAAACCTCGATCACTTTATTATTGATCAAATGAATGATGATGACATATACAGATAATGCTGTAAGCTCTATGTGCAGGCAAATACTATTGCACACAAATTCAGCTTCTGTTCAGTTCCAGTTAAAGTGGCTTTTTTTTAAAGCGTATTGCACACTGCTATATACTGCCCCCTTGTGGACATCCAACAAGCAATATAGCGTGCAGAAACTGCATGTTGCATTTAATGATGCACTGAGAATCCTTGTAGGATACTTAGAAGGGGTAGTGCCAGTCAGACGTTTGTAGCTGTGCGTGTTTGGACTTTAAAAGCACTCTTAAAAAATTTAATGTTCACTTGTAGAGAACGACTGGCTGGCTCTAGTAACAGTATAATTTTAGCACTCACAAATACGACAGTGAGTGGTTCCCGTTACTCATCCAGTTGGAGGAAGCACTGGTTGAAGTGTTTGTGTATTTATTGATTTCTTTTAAGTAATTGTGTATTTTATATATATTATTGTTTCATATCTTTATAATTTTTAGTAAGGCTTAAATGTTGTGGTTTTTTTTACACTATGGCCATAAAGTTTTGCAGCTTTTATGCAAAGACATGTTTGATATAATGACACTTGAAAACTATTGTCCATATGCTCTTTGTGATCACATTTGCTATTCTCTGCTCAGATCCCTGACGGTGTGCCTGATGTAAAAGGAAATCTGTCAAAACATATGGACTTACTGCATGTCCTCTCAAACATGGAATTGGACCTCTGGGGACACAATCCCCACAATTTATACAAGATAAAAGAAGTGGTAAATCTTTGCTGTAACATTCAGTGAAATCACATCATAAACATACACAGTGTCATTATTTAGTAAGTATGCTTTATTTCTCAAAAGTCTTGGGTACATGATTATTAAAAAGAGACAGTAAAATTCCAAAAGTAACTACAGAAGTATTAGAAAGACTGGGAATCAGTTTACAGAGGTGTTTGAAATATGAGATTGCTGTTTCATCATTTCATTTTATAAGTAAAATTGAATAAAACTTGAAAAAGTATCCATTAAATTCTTTTGTATTTTTATTTGCAGAACAAAACTACTACATTAAAAACCCTCAAATGCCAAATACTGCATTAAATATTTTTTTTCATCTGAATGCTAAAAAAATCTTTGCAAAAAACAAACTTTTATTGGAAATTCATACGGTATTGTTTTGGTCCTCAGTATCATAAATCATTTAAATTTAACAATACATACTTGGGTCACAGTAGTAGAACTTGCTTAAAACATAGGAAAATATCTATAGATGAAGTAGTTAAACTGTGCTCTGGGAAGTAGTCACAACAGTTTAAAACATAGAAACCTTGACATTTTTCATTTCATGACAGTGTTACAGTGAATATGTTGATCTCCTGCAGATGGTTCAGTGATTCTACTGCAACTCAAGGGAGTAAAAGATGTCAACAAACTTAATCAACAAGAATATTTGATTTTTTGTTTCAGAACAAAACCATACACAGAATATCTCAAAGTCAGGAAAGCTTAAGTAAATATTTCTAAATGTATACAAAAAAACACTCTAGTGAGTAAATAGCACTGACACAAATAAAAAACATGTTTCATTTATTATTTTCTGTGATTATTACTGTGAAAAATGAGACAACTTGAAATGATTTTGGTTGTGATGCTAAATAATATTTCCGCTTTAGATTGTAGATATCATCCTTTTAACATGTCAAAACACAGTCACACTAATTGATAGTCCATCTGTCTTGAGTCCTTAATTCACATATGCTTCTATTTTATTAAGGAGCTCAGATGCCTTGTTCAGTGCCAGCATTTCATTCTCTGATCTGAATTGTCCGTTCGGTATGTGGGGATATGGATGGCAGTTGGGATATTGAGTCCTTTTGGGATCCACCCCGAGTGTCTGCAGGTTTTTCACAATCTCAGGCAGATCTCTCAGTTGGGGGCTGTAGCGGGAAACTTGTGCAGCAGTGGCTGAAATTGAGCTGCTGTTGGGGCGTTGTCCATTTCTTTTATAGCATGCTGCTATGAGAGACTTTTCCACTGCTTGATGGACCTTAAACAGACACCACTCTGTGCTCCCTCCACCAGTGTCTTTGTGGGCTGCATTGAGATCGCAGTGAGCCTGTCTACACCAGCGTCTGGCCTCTTCTCTGTCTGGCCTTGGGACATTTTCATTGTGGGTCCAGAAGTTGTAGGAATGGAAACCTCTATAGCCTCTAGAGAACCTCTCTCGACTATTTCTGTGATACCTGGCCTCCTGATTCCACTGTTCATAGAAGCCTCTGAAATCTGTATTTCTGCTTGAAAAGGTCGAGCCTGCAGCTTTGCCTTTGCTGAGGTCATCAATTCGATTCTGTATATATTTGAATGCCTCATTGGCGAGAGACTGGCAATCAGGATTTTTGTCAGGGTGCCACCTGAGGTACAGTCTCTTGATGGCTTTGTGCCTCTCCTCCTCAGGAAGCTTCCAGATCTCTGCCAAACATTTATCAATTTCCCTTTTAGCTTCCTCAACAGATGCCGGTAAGGAACTTGATGATTCAGAAGAATGTGGCACAGCTCCTGCCAGTGGTTCCAGCTCCATGCAAGTGTTTTCTTCTGTTTTTACCTTCTTTTCTCGTTTAAACTGAAACAGATCAACACAGCTGACTTCAATGGGCTCATCTTCTCCTACTTCTATTTTGTATCTCCATGAATATCGTCCATTGTGACCAGGCAGTTCTTCAACAATAACTGCATAAATGTACTTGTCATCAATGCCATAGCCAACATATTCCCCCTCTTCAAAGTTGTTGAGGACATTCATGTCCAAACAATCATGCCATTCTCCTGGAATCTCTGTCCCAGGGGCTGCTGGACTAAAAGAGGAAGTTGCAGTTTCAGCACTGTCACGGATCTGATTTTTAGCCAGAGTTTTCCGAACATCTTGCAGATCATCACACATGAGGAGTTGCCCCAGGACTGGAAGGTGAAACGATGCAATTCTGTTTCCTAAAAGAGCATTAATCTCTTTTGTCAGTGTCATGATGACTTCATTTATTACCTTGAGAGCCATGTCATCATTGTGCTTTAAGTAAAAGGTGCATCCTTGTTGCCCTCGTTCCACAGATACATCAGTTTCTTCATCAGTTTTGGGAAGTGGCTGTTTATCGAGCCAGAGAGCTGTTTCCAAAGTTTTGCAGCAGATAATCTGTATACTGCCAAAAGTCTTCTCACACATTTTAGTGGCATCTTCTTGTGTTATTTTGCCTTGTGAATTCTCTCTAATAAGACAAATTAATCCATATTTAAAGGCTCCTGAGGAGAGATGTTTATCAAACCATCCAATAAATTCACAGCCAGTCCCAAGTTCACAAAGCTGCATCTTTAATTCCACAACTCTTTCCTCTGTGAACTCAGACAGCATCTTTGGCTGAAATTTCTGAGGCAGCAGTTGCAACAGCTGATGATGCTCATACTTGTCGTTGCCCAAATGACATTCACTGAGTTTCTCAAGCAGCAGGAACTTGTTCTCCAGCGCTTCTTCCAACCTTTTGGTCTCAAACACTGTGTCATTGTAGCAGAGTGTGGATGATGGGTATAATTTACCATCTACTGCAGGAAGATACAGAGTCTCCACATTTTCAAGAAGTGTCTCATTTCCCTGAGCACTGATTAACTTAAACAACTGCTCAACAGCTCGTTTCACAGTTCTCAGCTGGTTCGAATGTAGTTTCTGTTTATCACAGGAATCAGCGTAAACTGCTGCCAAAACATTACAATATTGTTCTGCAGTAGCTTCGTTCTTCACACCAATTTTCTGAAAGAACGGTGCATACATTGCATCTTCTGCAGTAATCTTGTACAGATATGGTCTGAAGTCCAGATCATAGGAGAGCGACAGACACACGTCATCAGGCCTCATAAGTTTTGTGTCTTTTTCAACCAACACAACAGGAAGACCAGCCAGCTGGTTTACTTCAAATCTTTTTGCTTGCAGGTAAGCGTAGGAACTTCTGAACACTTCAGCTCGTGTTTTGATCAGCTGGTCAGTTTCACATGGTGACTGACAGATGTTTCTTATGTTACTGGCAACACAGTTTGGAGGTGGTTCTTCATGAGCTCCTGCATTTTTTATCATTTTCTGAAGACTTTGTGACATAAATGGCAGGTCTATAATTGGCATTGAGGTCCAAATCAAATCTTGATGCTCAGGTTTTTTCTCAGTCAAAGAGCCTCTAATTTTAACAGTAGTTCCTTCAGCAGCAAATGGTCGGTGGTAGTTGGACAGTTCTTTTCGAATCAATACTGGAAAAATGAATTTGATGTCAGCAATGCTTTCCAGCAACCTTTCCTTGTTGTCTTTGGCATCACATGCATTATACAAGGCTTTCCTGAAAAGTAATGATGATTTCAGTTTCAGGTCTTCAATTCTCCCTTTTCCTTTTGCTTCTGATTCCAGCTGGTACGCAAAATTTATTATCTCATCGTTTGACACAACATGCTTCATTCCAAATTCTCTGACCAGCTCTTTTGCTTGTTGTTTTACTAAAAGATCTCCTTCACACAGCTCAGTCCAAAATATCTCAGGAACAAATTTATCTTGAGGCAGCATTGTTTTGTACAGCTCCACACTCTCATCAAAGTAGTATGATGCAGGCTCCAGTCTACCTTGAGAACTGCGAATCAGTTTCACCGTCTTCAGTGAGGAGATGATAATTTTTCTTTCCTTCAAAGAGTAATGTAGTGACAGCAACAGCTTGAGGCTGTGAAGAATCTGTGTCTCTGTGAGTTGGTGTACAGCAGGCAGAATGAACTTCATGAAATACTGCAAATCATCCAGGACCTGAATGTTGAGTGTTTCTGACAGCTTGTAGTTCTCGGGGTTGTACTTGAGAAAAATGCTGTTGCTGTTGGGCAGGTTGAACAAATCTGGAAATCTCACTGAATAAGAGTTGTTGAGAACATAAACCTTTTTAGGTCCATCAATCCTCACTCGTTCACCATGTGTTGTTTCAAATATTGGTAAGGATTTGAGTTTCCTCACATACTCTTGATTGTCTTTGGACTTGGATAATCCCGATTGCAGGAACATCTGAAACTCCTTCATATCATCATTTGAAAGGTGGGAAAACTCTGGATGATTAATGTTGTACACTTGATCCAACACTGAGCTTTGATCATCTACATTAAGAAGTTCATGATGTAGACATGAATATACCTGTTGGCCCATCTCAGAGAAGAAAACATGATCAGACGTCATAAAACCAAGTTTAAAGAGGATGCCTGATATGTCTTTATGTGAGGCAAACACAACACTTGAAATGTGTTTCATTGTTTGCAGCAAGTGCTTGTTCTTCAACCTTGGACACACAACAGGTAAAATGTAGCAGTCACTGAAGAGTTTCCTCACTTCACTGAGTATCAGATTTGACTCGTCATCTCTAGATGTTGGTGCTTTAATTTCACTCATTATGAACCTCCAAAGTGATTTCAGCCACTTCAACATTTTCTCATTTGGGACATGAAGACCACTGTGTGGATCAACATAGCAGTTCTCAAGAAGAAGCTGAATTAATGGTTTCAGATATTTTTCCGAGCAGGGCAATGTCATTTTTTGGATGATTCCAAAACTTTGAAGAAGTTTAATGTGGTCTTTGTTTGTCTGATAGTCTGCAAATTTGTCCTCGTAGTGAAAGAAGAGATTTTCATATACTGATATCCACTTGGGTGACTGGGAGTTGAAAACTGTCAATATTTTCCCTTTTGTGAGAAGAAGTGGAAGTCCATTGAGTAAATTTGAATTGTCCTGGGTGACCTTTTGTGAGGAGAAATCTTTTAAACAAAAACTCAAGAGCTCTGAACATCTTTTCTCATCTTTGATCAAAGTAGCACTTATGGGTAAAGGCAAATCCTCATCTGTTTGGGTTGGATCATTGAGAGGTTTTGCTCGTAGAAAAGTCTGCACAGTGGAGGGACTGACCTCTTTCACTTCAACCCCAGCAGATCTGAAACTTGTCCAAATCTTCTGCATGTTTGTGGAATAAGGAACCAGCTTCATTCCAAGATCTTCCAAGATGTTGTTCAGATTGAAATTTCCTGAGGTTGTCAGATAAGGTGACTTAGTAGAGTCTGTTTCACTGACATTACACCAGTCAAATGAGTATTCTTTAATTTTCTTATCTGCAATTTTCCGTGTTGAGCTCTTCATCACAGGGATTACATCAAGGCCTTTTCCTTTCAGTGATCTGTATACTCCATGTATCATTTCATGCCAGTCTGGGCAAACATCTTTGGACACAGTTGGCCAAAAACACAAGTATTCTGTACTGAAACATGATTCAATAAATCTAAAGGAAACTTTCTTAGCTGCAATGCTGCACCTGATGTAATGCAGGAGATCTGCATAAAGCGGAGCAATGACGTTCTGTTTCAAAGACTCATTCCAGCCTGATTTCTTACTCTTCCCATCTTCTTTCCAAAGGCTTCTCCTGGCAGAATCAACCTCAAAGTTTCCATTGACATGTACTGGCAGTCCAGTTTTCCCTGGCAAAGGAAGTGAACAAAAGGCTTCTCCTTTAAAATCCATGACGCTGGATCCTTTTGTGTTCACACGTGCAGCTAATGATGCTTGGGGAAGTTTGTCTGATAGTTTTAATTCAAAGCTGTCTTTGAAGGAGCCAAACTGTTCTGCAACAATCCACTTACTTTGTCTTTATCTGAGGTGGAAATCACAGTTTCATAGAAAGTCTTTGTGTTGCTAATTTCTCTGATTTCAGTGCATTTTGTAGATGTTTTACAAAAGCATCTTTTTCTTCCCGACTTTTCTGTGGCAGATTTTTTTCAACCTCAAAGATGGTTTTAAGTCCTCTTGAATCTTCACTGATTTCATGGACTGTGATTTTGCAGATGTTTTTCAGAAAGAGAATTAGTCCTTCAGGATCTTCAGACAGGGCAGAGCACAGTTCTTTCATGTCGCGGTCAGTGACTCCTTGCTGTGATATTTTGGAGGTATTTGCATTTGTACCCATCCTCAGAGGTAATCTGAACATGGTGCCGTCTTTAAGAGAGAATTTGTCTGGAAGAAATGATTTGTAGACATCTACGTACATTTCTTTGAAAGTGTCAGCTAGTTTATAGCCAATGCCATATCGTGGTTTATTTGAATGATTTTCAATGTATTTTTGATTGGGGTCAGAAATGCAAAGTACTTCATCTCCTGTAAGGATCGAAGGACAGTCAGTCAGATGGTAAACAGAGTTGAATCCAACTCCGTACTTGCCTATCTTCCCTGGGGTGTTGTGCTTTCCTCCTCTCCCAGCTGTTGAATTCCCTTAATGTCAGCATCAGAAAACACTTTGTTGTTGAACACACAAAGTGCTGGACCCTGAAGTTGGTTCCATTTCTTCCCAAATGTTTTTTCTTTCCCATGTTGTCTTTTGTCCCAGATGAAGTGAATTTCTGTTGCTTCTGCATCATCAGCATTTTGGATGAGCTCTTTAAGGATATCCTTCTTTGATGGATAGGCTGAAATTATGTTTTAATACGAACAGTCAGCTGTTCCTGCTGTTCAAACTCAAAAGCTAATGGTGAAGGGTCATTAACTATGTGGTTTTCCAAAGTATGATGCCTTGTTGTTTTGATTCCAAGGTGGCGAGCCATAAACGTGGATATTCTCGTGACACAATGTGACACCTGAAGTGAGTGGCATCCACGGGCTGTCATTGTAAAACAGCTCACTAGCAAACTGCAAAACTCCATGCTCATTGGGTATCAGACAGTCATCCGTGATTTGACTTTGGCCTCAAAATCCCTTTGTTTAAATTGTGAGGACACTAAGAGATCACTCTTTAGTAGGGGCTTGTTTCCATGTTGAGCTTTTAATTCCTGCAACACAGTTAGAAACTGAGTGATCGTGAATTGTTTTCACACCTATACATGTCCAGAGGTTCCTGAAGCTTGTGAAGGCAGCTGGAAGTACGTGGAGATAGGGCTTTGCTTCAAATTGCCCGTTCTCAGCTACACGGTCGACATTCACAAATGTATCGCCAATGAGGATGAATGGAAATGAACTTGCCCAGAGTGGGGTGCAACCGTTTCCAAAATGAGAGATCCACTGATCCAGAAACTTATAGCACTCAAATGCTATTTTGTAAAGCATGGCTCTGTCAATGGAGTGTGCTTGTTTGCTTCCTTCATGTAGCTGCTGGAGCACCACATCTGGCTTCGGAGTGCTGTTCACGCCCAAGATCTGTAGGACTGGATCACTGTGGTGTATTTTCAATACTATTATCCAGCACTGGTTGTGTCATGTTAACGAGAAGGGAGCATTTGTCACTAAAAACATCAGTGGGCCTTTAAGTGTTACATTTCCTTCCATTTTTGCATCACCAGGTGAATATGCTGGAAGAAATGCAGTTGTCCTGAGTGTTTTCCAGTGGTGAGAGTCTTCATCATAAATGTGATTCTTCATCAGTTCAAAAAGGCACTTCAAGTGCACAATGTTTCTTTTTGTCAATGCTCCAGGTTTTTTAATTGTGCCTGCTTTCTCTGTGATGTCTTCCAATGGAGATGATCATTTGCCATACCGAGTTCCAACAAACGCTGAATCCTTTTGGAGATCTGAAGTCATTTTCGGATCCACCAAGCAAGCGTCCCTCTTTTGGTTCAAAAAGACAGGCCACTTTCCCTGATGGATTCACAAGATTCCTGACATGTTGGAGCTGTCCATCCTTTGTGGGTATGCATGCATAGCAGAGCAGCAGACTGTCAATTTCTTTGATATGAAGGTCAATAGCATGCAGCACAAGGGTATCTCTACTCTTCGAGTCCATTGTAGTTAGGTTACTGAACACTGCTTCTCTGTAGAACTTCTCCCAGTTCCATGTCCTGTTT